>NW_015151444.1:47158-79863 GCF_000732505.1 Cyprinodon variegatus
TCTATCTATCTATCTATATCTCTATATCTCTATATCTCTATATCTCTATCTATCTATATCTCTATATCTATAGATATAGAGATATAGAGATATAGATATATATACTGCCTCTGTGTTAAAATCTGAGGCATCTTGAAAGAGTTCGAGAGCAAATAACAAGCATTAAACTCTCTGTTTAATGGCTTGGAGATTGCTGTTTGCTCCTGAATATTTAAATGTTTCCAGTGAAAACGGAGTTTATATCGGCTAAAACCCTTCCAGAGAAGCTAACCACGCTCTTATTGGTCTGTTTTAGTGGCCTGATGAGACCCAGGCCACAGTTCTGCATCAGTACTGCTGAAATTCAAGTTTGAAGAGAGCAATAAATCAGATAAGAAGCTAAGATTAAGGGAAAAAACTAAAAGGCATCTCATTTAAAAAGAATAAGTGTTTTAATAGGTGTAATACAAATAATGTGCTTAGAAGTTCACATTTGATAATACAGTCGAACTTATCAGGTTCAGGAGTATCAGTTAAACATTGTAGCTCTGATGTTAAACATAACATCAGAGCTACAATGTTATAATTTTAATTATATTTTATAAAGAGGTCAGAGGTTTCCATAAATCGTTGTATTATGAATGTTATATTGGGTCTGTAAGGATTTAATGTGACTGTCTTTTTTTGTCAGAATTTGTGAAATAAAATGATAATTAATTGTGATAAATAATTTTAATTTATTGTTAAAATTTGCCATTTATGAAGATTTTATTTAATGAACACTTGAAAATGTCTTCACCAATGCACCTATCCTTCTGTCGTTCAAAGTGTAGTCAGCATTATCTAAAAGTGATCTAAAACTGACAAACCAGCTCATCGTGTAATGCCACTTGCTGCAAACCTTTTATCTATTTTCTTTGTTTGCAATGGCAGTGCCTGCCAACTTGTATCCCATGCATGTTTACATCCTGGATCTAATTTCATTCTGAATTCAGGTCAACTCCCATGAGGAGGAATGAAAATGAAAGCACATTTTATAAAATATATTTTTTTTATTAGATAAGATATTATACTAGAGTTATGGACTACTTTACATTACTTATTCCAATGTTAAAAGAGATATTTACTTTTATAGAAGCATGTGTATATAGTTTAAAGAAAGTCGACTATAACATCATATTTGTGAACCTATTACCAACCCATTTAAAAATTAAAGTTACCAGTTAAAAAAATCTTCAAAGCCATTGATTGTTTTTGAATGAATTTATGCAAACCTTTGATAAGAGCTTTTAAATCCAATGAGAATGAAATTTTAATGGTTTGCTTCTTGTAATGTAGGGGTGTTGCAGTGGCTTTAGAGTCCTCTGGATTGCCAACGCTCCCCAACAATCTGCGTTCCCAAACTCCAGATAAATCACCCAACTCCACCAACAACAGGAGGGTCAGGGTCAGCAACATTAACACCCATACAGACTTAAAACAGCTCATAAAGTTTCAGTTAACATTTATTTTAACATCTTGTTTGTTTGGGTTTGAATGCAGCCTGACGGAGCAGAAAGCGTCGCCAGTGTTCGCTCCAGTGAGTGTCTGTCTGAAAAGGAGGGGACGGGACATCATCGCACCAACTCAGACACTCCGACCATATCTGTTTCCCGCGCTTCTGTGTCATCGGGTAACAACACTAACCAGTTTGTTTTTTTCCCCACATCCATGGAGCACGACTCCTGCTTGTCATCTCACGGCCCTGAAGGCACATACGCAAACATTTGGATAAGAGACTAACAGTTTCAAGAAGTGTTAGAAGCAGCAGATCACTTCTGAGGTGATGCTAGACTGTCTCGGAGAGAGACAGTCTCCAGCTTGCCATGTTCAGAACCTTACAAAGGATAAAATTAGTCCCTCTGTTGGGAGCAGATGTCACGTCTGCGCAAATTACACCATTAGCTTTGGCTCCTTCATCTCTAACTGTTGCTCTTCTGTTCTTTTTACTATAATCTTGTCTTCTTTATCCCAGCTTCTTACTGGAGTGTGTAAAGGTTTTAAAATGACTTTCATTAGTGCCGTTATTCTTTAACAAGGATCTCCTGTCATGACCACAGATGTCAGGAGATACATGCAGTGTGGAGGATGGTCTTTTATATCCTTATTTCTGATCAAATTTCTTTTGTTTGATTTAATGAGCACAGCAACTGATGAGCAAGGATTTTTGTCCTTCTGCAGGAGTCGTCTGATCTTGGTTCTATTTCAACAGGTGGCAGCTTAGGTCAAAGTTTTTGTTTCTACCCGTCTTTGTCTATACTAAATTTAAAATCTATTTTTGCTCTGAAATGCATTAAGGACTAATTGAGTGGTTTCAAAAAGAAAAGAAAAAAACAACTTCCCTCTTTTGTCCAAGTCATCTGATGGGAAATCCATTTTAATTCAGTGTTTTAAGTACTGAGTTAGAGCCTGGGGGCAATTAGCTTGGCAAAAAAAAAAAAACTACAAGTGAAGGAAACAGCAGCAACCCTGCAAAGATCAGGAAAAATCCCATTTGGCTCAGATGCTCAGTAATTAACATTCAGTTAGTGTGATGTATTGTTTAAGCCCAATCAAAGCTAAACACCATAGAATTTAATGTTAAAGTTGTTATTCAGTTTAACTGGGACTGTCATTCATTTTAAATGTCTCAATGTGTGAGAATGTTTACAGCTTCTAGAGTTTTCATCATCAGTTTCAAGCTTTTAGACATTATTGAACAAATAACGAGGATTTTAATTGATGTGAATCTGATTTATGTGATTGTGCCCTTATACTTAACTGTCCCTTCTTCACTTGTTTCACTATTCAAGTAAAACAAATTAGAATTAAGCAGATAAAAAAAGCAGAAGCTGTCCATGAATAAAAATGCATCCAGGGTGTCTAGAAATATGATCTGACAGCTGATTGACATCATGTCGATCGATTAAAAAAGGCAGCCACATTTGGTTGATTCAAACGGCAGAAACTCTGTGCTAAATTTGTCTTGAATTCATTAATAGATTAAAATATATATATTTTTAAGTCAATTATAGTCATTATAAAAATGTTCACACTAAGAGAGAGTGTCCTCTCTCTTCCCTTTGACTACATCTTCTAGGGATGCTGTTGCAATGTTGCGATGCCACTGGGATGCGCAGAATATCCGCTCAGCTGCTCATGAATGAATTGGTGGGGGTGGGGTGGGTGACGGCAGGGGGGATTGGTCTTGTTGAATTTTTATCAGAAGCTCCATTTTCAACTCAGTGAGTCAGATTAAGTAAATAATACATGTTTTTTTGCATGTTAATAGGGTACAATGTACAATGATCACGTAGGATTGGTCTTAAGTTCTTTTTATCTCAGAGCTTTAGCTATCACCTGTTGCCTGATGTTCCCAGATCTGGGAAATCATCCTTTTGTAATTTTGGGAAGCCTAGTTAGACTTACATTAATACATTTCTTCTCGTTTTGCTGAAAGGCATTGTGGAAGATTTTCGTGAATTTTTTAAAAGACCCGCCCTCTCCACTTTAAAAAATATATGCACCTGCACAACCCTGTACCCACTCCCGGGAGAGAACGCCTATTATATGCATGCAAGAGCATGCATAAGCCAATTTTATAGTCGTGCAAGCTCTGTTTAAAAGTCGCTGTTCTAATAGCTCTTACAAATTTACTGTGTCCGAATGTCCGCCCTAACCCCTAAATTCCTCAATCACTGTATAGAGTGGCGACTATTTAGTGGACTTTATAGCGAACTCAGTTAACCGACCATTTGGACAGATAATCACTGCCTTTTGCTCCCTTTTGGTCACATAACTCCTCCTCCATCACACGGTGCCTGCGCCTTCTTCTTTTATTCTCATACTATTCGTAGACATTTTTTCTCTTACGACCCTCTGCCATTTTCAAGAACAGCAGTGAGAAAGGTGAGCTTCAATAGCTGTCTGAAACCATAGCTCACCACAAATAAAGCCTGAAATCGCGCATGCGCAAAAAAAGACGATCACATAGGATGGCCTTATGAAAAAATATCACCAGAATGATTGACAATTAGGACGACCACTTATTTTGATGATGTACCCGGAAATAAGATATCCTCCTCTATACCTTTAATGTTGGAAATGTGCAAAAGTTAAGCCAGGGGTTAATAGATTTAGAGCATTTATATTGTAATGACACTGTACAGTGCATTATTTATTGGTTTACATTCTAAACTTTTTTTATATATTTTCAAAGGTGCACATTGTGTGACCACTTCTTCTATAGCCTTTTGCTGAATACCACATTTTCCCAATTCTGGGACAATAAATTGATTTTCTATTCTATTTAATGTTTCTATTGTTGCACGTATTCATTTCTTATCCTCTTTGGTTGAACAACCCTCTTCCCACCCCACCCCTTTACTTCGTCATCTGCACCCCTGAACACAGTGTACCCATCCTTTGAATGTGATGGAACTGGAGCAAAGAAATGCAGCAACTAGATACTGTGACTGAAAACTGAAATGTTCTTGTTCATTGGTTCATTCATGATGTCTAAGGTTCATAAAAACTTTCAGGACTTTGTCATTTATTTTATGTTTTAGTGTTAAACTGAAAACTGTTTAAATGAGAGGATAGCAATTTATAAATGTTTTAGACTCGGATAAAACATTTAGTAAAGACTGATGATCAATAATAAAACAAAGCTCTCATCAGTAGATACAATGTTTGATGGAGAGGTTTGTAAAACTTTCCTTTTTCTACTTGAATATTTTCATATTTGATCTACTAAGTTTGGAGTGCTGTCTCTCTTTCTTTATCTCTCTGCACTCTCCCTCCTCCCCCCATGCACCAGATCACAGCCGCTCAGAGATGGACCTGTCAGCTCCAGGATCAGAACACAGCGACGACGCCCTCAGCCTCAGAAGCCGCTCAGTCCCCGGGCTCAATGAAGCGGTGAGCGCTGTCGCTTTTTCTCATCTCTTCTGCTCATTGATCACACTTTTGCAGCAACCTTACCCCAAACAGCAAAAATTCAGATTAATCTCACACTAAAGTAAAAAAAGAAGTAAATATTAAATTGGAACCTGTTTTAAGTCCTGACCTGCAGTGTTACTACGTGTGTTGTGTAACCGCATTAAACTTGGGATGTGTGGGCCGATGAACTTGCTGAAAATTGTCAGCTGTGGGTCTAAATGCTAATTTCACATCAGAGCTCACTTCAAAGAGCATCTAAACAGATGTAGTTTCTGCTTTGTTTTGTCTTCATCTATTTGCGTTTGTGGAGTTCAGAGACACACTTACTGTTTTGTTTTTTTCTTCCTTTACTTACTCTTCCAGTCATGCGCACCAGTTTACTGTAAAAAGCAATGGTTTTATGTTTTAAAAACGTGAAAATCAAATTACTTTGCCTGTTTGATTGAATTTATGAAGGCTGGGGCCGGCAGTGTCCACCCACTCAGCTTGTTGCAGGAACATGAACGGAGCAATGCTCTGATCAGCCCTTCAGATGTCATGCTCATCCGACTGATCTGAATGCTGTCGTTGGCAGGAGTTCTCTGACGATGATGCAGAAGAAGACATAGACGCCCTGATGTCGGCACACAGTCTCAGTAGGGGCGGAGGCCTCAGCAACGCTGCATCAATGGTAACAGCGGATTTAGAGATGACAAATAGGTTCTGGAAGGTCCTACATTCTCTCAAGCTATTCAGACAAGGACTTGTTCTATGTGTACACATGCCCTGAGAGAAGGACATGCTCTCTTTGTGTTGACTGTGCCAACAGTGGATGAGCCATGTCAATTAAACCTCCCACACTCAGGATCCTGCATATGAGCAAACTAACATGACGCAGTTATAGTTTGAGAAGGTGAAGGCTTCCTGCTTTGTGTGTAACATCCATGACGGAGGTCTGCTTCTATCTGGGTTATTAAGATATTCCTGCTGTATTATTTCTACAAAACTTAGATGTTGGTCAGGATTTTAGAATATTTCTGCCACCAATATTTGTTTTGTGAACAGATCCTTGGTGCAAACATGCATGATTAATAATTAGTTTTAACATTTCATAAAAAAACTGTCACTTTGGATATTTAGAATTTACTAGTGGTGCACTATTCGGAACCATTTATATAACGGATTTTTATGTTTTTTTTTTTTTTTTTTTTCTAAGTTAGAAATAAATAAAAAACAACAACATAAAAATCCCCTACATAAATGGTTAGGAATCCTAACTCGGGTGCTTTCTCCCTTCTTGAACACATTGTTTTGCTTCAGTGCCACTTTGACGCAATAATTCATGCCAATGGAGCCTCAATCAAGTAATGAGTGCACATATTTTACAGTACATGAGTACATGGACACACTTCTCAGTAGGCTCACGTTTTTTTGTATAGAATATTTTTTCTTATTGCAAATATGTTAGGTAGTGCTGTAAGACGAACATTAACATCTCTCTTCACTCCTTATCTGCTGTTTATTTGGGCTTTTCTCACTGCTGATTTATCTCTGTGGTTTCATCTTATAATCACCACGGTAACGGTGTGTATATGATGGGGATTTTTGGTGTCACATTCGGGCTCCATCTCTAATGCATCATCAACCTCTGTTTCTTCCCTTTTGCTTTCTTTCCTCTCCTCTTGGTTTGTTGTAAATCCAGTCCTCCACTCCGGGCACAGAAAGGCGGTGGGGGTACCTTAATGTCCCCGACTCGGATGCAGAGACTGTAAGTCTCCTCGTTTAACCTTTCTGCATGATCTTGTTTTCACTGATACATTAAAGATACAGCAGCAAAGCAATGAAGCATAAATGTTGCATGTATCACTCAATAATAAATTAAGTAAAATTAATAAATTGATTTTCCTTCATATATCTGCTTTGCTCACTGGATATTTGTGCTCATTCTTGCTCCCATGTTTTTTTAAACTTCACACATTAAAGGAAAAGTCATCATCACAGTTGGAAGCTGTGGGAAATGAGTGAAACAAACTTCCCAGTATGAAAAACCGGCATGGATTAATTCCTGTTAGGTTCAGATAGTTTTATCTCCTCCAGTTTACCAGCTGTTGGTCTTATTACCTGCTGTGGGCATTGTGGTGAATCTTTTCATTGTGAAATGATGTTTGCAAGTACGTATTGTGCAAGAGAACCAAATTATACTTCCTCTTTTAGCTTTAAATGGGGTTTGAGAACAGCCTCTAAATCTCAGATAATGCAGCTCAGGAAAAATGAGGAAAAACCTGTTAACTTATTGCAAAACGTAAAATAAGTAATTTTAAAATAATTGCAGTAGCTTTAACGTGATTCCATTTTGAATTTCTTTTACTCTTTCTGTAGATATTCTTTTTTTCTTTTACTACTTAGGTTATTCTGGTTAAACAGTGGTATGACAAAGAATTTGCTTTACCTATTTTTTTTTCTTGTTCCTAAATATTAGAGAGAAATATACTCTTATTTTAAAAAATCTGATAAAAAAAAAGGCAAGGCTAACTAATCTAACAATATACCTTGGGTAAAATATTATACAGACTGGCTTGATTTACATCTGGCTTAAAGAAACTAAGCATTTCGTAAAAACAATCATGACATTGACATAATAAAACATGGTAGTGGTAGTGTGATGATCTGGGACTGCTTTGCAGCTTCAGGACCATAACTTAGTGGTTGTTGGCGTTTGTGTCCTGGAGAGGTTCAGACTCTCCCTCTGGGTCCCTGACCTGGACCTTTAACACGAAAATAAGAAGATATGTACATTTAAAAATGAATACCGAAATAATCGTTATTAAAGCCCCAGTTTGTAGAATTTACTGCTATCTTGTGATGCTCTAAATTTATTACAAATTAATAAGAAAGAAGCCCTCTCTGGTGCCTTGGCATTAAGCTTGCCATATCTGCTGCTGAAGCTGCAGAGTGCCATAAATGTCGCAACGTCAACATCCTAAGGGTTTAAGTGTCCTGTCAGGTGATGAGGTACAGAACAATACATAATTCATTTTTTATTGATGCCATTTTCTTGTTTCATATTCATTTTTTACCTGATTTATCAAGGGGGGTTGGCGACATATTGTCTTGACATAATTATTATCTGAGATATGTTTTAGTGTTAGAAAGCTTGCAGCTCTATTGAATAAATCATGAAGAGAAACTGATATTACAGTGGTCTATTCTTTCTGACCAGAGGAAAGACATCAACCCCCATCGCCTTTAATAAATCAGCTGAAAGAAATGATGAAACGCATAGAAAATCTCTCGGAAGAAGCGTATGCTGTTATGACTTATGTGAAGAATAACAGCAACTGTTGCAAAGGAAACTTATTCAGTTTAGGCAAACAAACTCAACGACTCGGCCTGGAGAACAGAGAAGTTGTTGGAATACTCTGCTCTGTTTCTAACATAACACCAAATTTACTGTTATATCGGATAAACTTACCTGTAGAGGGGAAAATCTGCAACCTTAATGTCAGTTTGATGCCCTGTTCTCTTGATAATTGTGTTCTCCTAGTAAAAGCTACACCAATGTAGACTCTCGTGTTCTTCCGATTCTTACTTCTTTTTATTTTCTTGGTTATAACCAATCACCAATACTCTAGCCCAGAAAGAGGAATGAGTATTGGTGGGCCTCTATCTCAACAGAAAACGTGTTTTATACCTCTCCTCTACAAAAGCAGTTTAAATAAATGGTTAAAGGCCAGAACACAGTGATCTGACAGAAAATTGTGTCAGACGAGGTTGTGCTGATTGAAGGTTTGGGGACTGTCACACCTCGCCTATATAGACAGCATATTCTTGACGTCGCAGAATCTTCTAAAATGCTAGCATACGCTGAACTTTCAATGTATTTTTTTCAATTTTGGGCGAATACATGGAGCATTCATAACGAGTACAGAACTTATGTCCAACAACAGCCTAACTTATGCATGACACGCCACAGCGTAATGGGCATTAAATTATGCTTTTGCATTATTTCATGGACATTACTAAGCATCAGGTAAAGCTGCTCCCCTCAGGTGCCCGGAGGCACCTGGACTGCATAAAAAGATGTGCAGTCCAGGTGCTTCCTGTCTGCTAGGAAGTTTGTTGGTCCTGGCTGTGGGAGTGAAAGCAGGGAAGATCTATTACACTCACCAGCATGCTCATAACTTACACAAAAAGTACCCATAACTTATCCAACATATGCCAGCGTTTTTGCCAGATTTTTGTACGTCAGGCATACGCTGGTCTATATCGTCAAGGTCCGACTGAGATAGACCCCAGGTCTATTTTAGTCGGACCACTCAGCAATTTAGCGGAAATTTTATGGGTCTGACAGGAAGACAAATGTCCCACGGCATTTATTGCTGTTTTTTCTTTTCTTTAGACATAGATCTCACTATGATTTTGATATGTATATAAACATTCTCTATCTGGTCTGGTTTGAGATGCTGTATAGACTCGTTAAGTGGGGCCTTGCTTTAAAGAATGCGCCAGTGTTTTTTTTTTGTTTTTTTTTACTTTTCATAATCTGTCCAAGTCAAATGTGGGATATTGTTTTAATCTGTGTATAGCACAGAGACAGAGGGGAAAAGAATCTGTTCACCCGGCCTAGCCGGATCCAAAAAATTGGATCGGAGATTAAAAAGTCGTACGGATCCGGTGTGTTCAACTTTTTCCCCTATCTTCTATCGTAGCCAAACATGGGGACTGAACACAGCATGTTCCACTGGGAGCACCTCCACCTATATAGTAAAAACAACTCAATCTTAGCTATAAACGCTCCCATTTCCTATGTGACTGGTATGAGGATTTTGGAGAATAATGCATTTATAAAAGTAATATTTGATTTTTGCTAATAAAAAGCAAAATTAGTTGCACTTGGTCCTTTTAATGTTATCGTTTTTAGACGTAAATGATGGGATCATTATTTTAGGCATATTTAGATATATTAGGAGCTTTAAATAGAAAACTTTTCAGATTAGATTAGTTAATAAATGGCAATATATTTGGTACTATTTTTGATTCGTTTCACATTATTAGACAGATTTTTTTATTTTTTTTATTTTGCTTTTCCAATAAAAACAAACACACCTCATTTTGTACCATAAGTAATCATTCTATCTCTATTACCCAAAAGCTGAAGTGTTGATGACATGACCCGGACTAGGATGCGTCCTTCAACCACCCCAACGCTCATATTTTGTCTGTTGTCTTGGCCCCACAGAGCAGCTTAAACAGCATGATGAGCATGTACAGTGAGACCGGTGACTACGGAAATGCCAGGGTAAGTGGCGAGATCCTCCTGAACATCAGCTACAGCTACAAAACTGGTGCCCTGAATGTCCTTGTGAAAAAGTGTTACAACTTGGCAACCGGAGATGAGAGGAGGCAGCGCACAGACGCGTAAGATTGCTTGGAGTTGATCTGATCACAACTGAAAACATTTTGAAACTCCAAAAAAATATGCTTTGTTTTTGGCAGATATGTGAAAACTTACCTGCTTCCTGACACATCACGCCAGAGCAAGAGGAAGACAAGCATCAGACCCAACACCGTTAACCCTGTTTTCAATGAGAACCTGAGAGTCAGTTAAAGAAAAACCCCGCTGTTGTTTCTGAATGAAATCTGTCCTATTGCACTGTTGCAAGCTGTTGTTTCCCTGTGTTTCTCAGTACGTGATCAGCCACTCGCAGCTGGAGACCCGAACCCTGCAGGTTTCTGTGTGGCACCATGACCGGTTTGGATACAACAGCTTCCTGGGAGAAGTGGAGCTGACCTTTGATTCCTGGGAGTTTGACTCTCAGATAGAGGAGTGGTACACTTTGCAGCCCAGGGTAGGACACCCTGTTGTCTGTGTTGTTCTTTTAAACCAAACAGTTTCTGGTGCTTTAGTGTATTTTGTGCATCTGTGTGTAGGTAGATAGCTGCAACGACTCCGCGATGCAGTACAAAGGAGAGTTGACTGTCGTGTTGAAGTATATACCTGCAGAAAAGAACCTCATGCTTCCTCTGGACCAGGTTCAAGGTAGGTTTCTAACTGAGCTGATCTCCATGATAAATATCCCAGTTTCTAGTATAACTCTGACTGATATGTTTGACATGTCAGATGCGGATGACAGAAAATCAGTTTAGGAAGTCTTCTGTTCAGAAACACATGAAATACCAAAACATGAGCCTATCATAAAATAGAAACTGCACTTATCACCTTCCACAAATTAAGGAAGTTTAAGATCGTTAGGGGGTTAAACTTTGGCAACAAAGAAATAAGCTGAAACCCCAAAACCTGTTTGTCCTAATCCTTTAGGGAAACATCCTCATAGTCAGACAGACCTAGATAAAGTTATTTGGAAACAATAAAGAGAATACCGGTAATGAACAGGTAATGCTGAGGATTTGCTTCAGTGCAAGTAGCACTAGTGGTGCTTTGCACAGTGGATTAAACTCTGAAGGAAGACTATATCTACATTCTTCATTTTACTTTTAATCAACGGCTAAAAGGTTAAACAAGGTTGGTGTTCCAACAGGACAAGGATCTCAAAGCAACATCAAAGCTGAATTTAAAATAAACAAAGAAGGCTAACATTAAGCATATGGATAGACCCTTATTTGTTAGAAATGTGGTAAATGGTGAATGGCCTGTACTTATATAGCACATCAAAAGATTGAAGGACAGCAAAGAGTTTCACACTACCTTCCGTCAATCATCCCATTTACACACACATTCATAAGTTGATGGTGGTGAGCTACCAGACTACTACAGAATTATACCAGTTTGCAAAGGGAAATCTAACCAACTATGTATAATTTTTACTCAGTGCGGAAAGAAGCAAATTATTTAATATTCATTCACACTTGAGAACGTTTTCTCCTAGAAAAACAAAATGGTAAAACAAAGCAATAAAACCCAACAACTGATTTAGCATCTGTGCCCATGATAAATTCATGCAAACCTTTAACCAGGACTGCAACTTATAAAAGTTTGGGTTTATATTTCTTATTCATTTGAAATAGTTAGCTGTGTTCTGTTTTTTTTTTTTTTTTTAAGTCTGGAAGTTTGTCACTGAACTATTAAAGGAAGGGTGAGAACAGTGTTTGGCAGCACAGCATGAGTTTATAATAATGAGTAACCCACCAGCGAGCCGATCGTTTTTAACAAGCATGGACACAAATTTTTTCCAACCCTGTCTGAGCTATTATTAACCACTCATTTCCACCTGATCCAATAAGTCACTATTAAAAAAGTTGTCTTTACTTGCTCTCCTTTCATCACCAATTATTGCAGAGCCAAAGAAAAACAGCTGAGATTATATTCTCTACTTGGCTGCCTTATCTTTCCTCCTGCCAAGTTCATAATGTAACCATATTTCTAAGTGTGGGAAAATAGATTCATAGATATTAAAGGTAAAACAAAAATCTAAATTTGTCTCTGATTGTATTCACAAAATTACTACTAGATCATTGGATCCAATGGCTAAAATTTTGAAAATATTTCACACCAGTGTGTCATCTTCATGTCTGTTGAGGAAAAGTTAAGTTTTGGTCATTTAAATGCAATGGACAAAACACAACTCAAACTTTTTTTTTATACTTACAGTGCAATGATTGTTTTTTTCTGTTTAGTAGCATTTGCACCTGCACAAACTCCAATCGCTGTCTATAAATAGAAGCTGAAACGTTATGTATTTCCTCCACCTGAGAACATTTTGCACGCAAATTATTTTTGCTCAAGTATAACCTCCACGTCTTTTGGCTTTTGCTCCCCTTAGAATCCCCTTAGAAAAAAAACTATATTTTATCAGGATTAAACTGCCATGTTCCAAAATTGGAGTCATACCATAATACAAATAAATAGTCTAGGATGCCACAGACCAGTGGTGGCTGGTGGAGTTTTCTCCAGGGGGGGCTATAAATTCATAATAGACATATGCTAACAACCAATCAAACGTTAACTAAGTTATCGTGTCAGTATATTTATATGAATGCCAAAAACAAAAAATATTATAAAAAAGTTCATGTGCAGGTCCACGGTTGTATATTGGTTATTTATTCTCCTGGTGCAAAGTATTTATATTGTAAAAATAATTTACAGTACAGAATGTTATTTGTTTCTTACATTTTTTTAAACTCCTTACTATTATGTTATTTTTATATACTTTTCTAAGGTCAACATTTGTGTTACCACTTTTGTTATCTTTCTTTTGCTGTAACACCAGGATTTTCCCCATTGTGGGACAATAAAGAGATTTTCTATTCTATTTTATTCTCTTCTATTCTAGGTTTACTTTTTGTACACAACTCTTGCCCTTCTGAGGTTTTTTGAAGACAAATCTGTGTTTTGCATTGTCCAATATTGTGTCACAAACCTAAAAAAAATATTTGCTAGTTTAATAATGGAGAAGCTATTAGTCAGCTGTATTTTTTTTAAATATATACCAAAAATTAACATTTAGAAAAAATACACTATATTATTTTCCATGTCAATCCCAGATTGTTCATGCTTCTTTGCCTTTTCTAAAAAGTGCTTTAAATCAGTCCTTCCTTTGTTTTTCCATGCTGGGTCAGATCCTGACATTTGAAAAAGGAGGCAGGGAAAGCAGAATAAAGCATTAGCCTCGCTGCATGCAGTTAGCCAAGCCTTGTAGCTAAACCAGGTCCTGGAAAAAGACAGAGTGTACCATCTCCTCTGTCTTTGGACTTTGATTGATTTTGATGTTCGGCTGATCAGGTCCAAACGATTTCATCTCCAGCTTCTCTTGGTAGGCTTGCTTTAAGGCAGGCAGCCCCAACCTCGGTCCTCGAGGTCCGCTGTCCTGCAGGTTTTAGAGGTTTCCTTGCTCCAGCACAGCTCATTTTAATTGAAAGCTGATTAACAGGCTTTTGGTCTAATACAATTATTATAATCAGCTGTGCTGGAGAAAGGCAACCTCTAAAACATGCAGAACAGCGGGCCTCGAGGACCGAGGTTGGGGATGCCTGCTAACGGGATTTCACTCCCGTGACTCGACCTGTCAGCCAGCCACACTATGACTGTGACAACAGCTCCTGTCAGCTCGGGGGGCGCAGCTCCCCTGGTTCCCAAACTCTCCCAGCCTTTTGCATTGCAGAAGAGCTACTGTGCATGTACAGTACAACTTTTATAAAGAGACGATGGCAAAAGATTTTTGTGCCCTAGGGCGGAAATACGTCACCGGTCCAATAATAAAGGAAACAGCTTTTATCGTCATTTAAGTTTAAATATTTATCTTGCGCATGTAATAAATATATTCATATATTTTGAAATACTTAATTTTAATAATGACATTTTTATTTGTCTTTTTATATGTTAATAAAGGTCATCGGGTGGGTGGGGAGGTGCACTTTTGCCCTCTATTGGCCAGCCTCCACTGCCACAGACCATTCATTTTTATAATCAATTATTGTGTTATGCAATGTTTTGGGTCAAGTAGATGCTGTGAGACGCTGTATGGAACTTATTTTAACTATGAATCTGACAATGGCTGCTTCCCCGATAACGTCTGTCAGACCTAAAAAAGTCAACTTTCCAGCTTTTACAATTGGTATTTCATTCTAACATTTAAGATTTTTTTTTACATTTTCTTTACTTTTTCTATCACTTGAAGTTATGTGTATGTAAAGTTCAATATAAAGAACATGCTTCCATTAAAAGTTTTAAGGGTATGTCTTAAAGGCCAAATTATTACCAATAATCAAAGTGAACGCACTTATTCAGATAAAAAGAGTTCCTTCTACTTTACAAAAAAATTACCAAGCCTTAAAATTAATTAAAGAAAAGCTCATTCAGATTGAACAAAAAACTTCTTCAGGTATTGCTTGTTTACCTTAACCTCTAGAATTTCTTTGTAACAAGATCGATTTATCTGATTGGTTTAAACTGCAATGTGTGAGTAAGCTGGGTAAAAACTGGTATATGTCAAACTGAGCAGAACATTTATAAGCAGTTTAACTTGTTAATCCCAAACATCTTCAAATTCAAATCTCTTTTTAAATGTAAAAAGGCTCAGTGGTTATGACACAATCCACCATGCTGTCTGCACTTAATAATGGAGGTATTATTCCATCCTTAACACCACTGGATGCCATCTGCCACAGTCATCCTTTGATTTATTCCTCCAGACAGCCATCACTCCCACAGCTCTGATTAGTATTAAGGTTTAAGGTTGCTCTTGGTCATTCAGAGGCTGAATGTTTTTATATGAACTGACGAGGAATCCAAGAAATTTCTTTTTTATTCTATGTTACAAACCAACTGAGTAATACTTTTCACCATTCTAATTTCTCAGTGGGCTATTAAAGCCTTTGAAATATTTATTTAATTCACACATTGTTTGTGTGAATGCATTTTTAGTTTTGGTCTTTAAGGTGCAGAAGTGTTGAACCCTCTGAGAGTTCTCGAGAACATTTCTGTTTGCGTGTTTTGGTTTATTTACAGCTAATTTTCCAGTTGTCAACACCTACAAGGGGAACTTCCTCTTGCCTTGGTTCAAATCTTTTAAACATACGGCTTTTTACTCCCAACACTTTTAAGCCTGTGAGGTGCTACTCCAAATACATGTGTGCTGACAAATGTTTATTATTCTCTTTCTTTTCTCACCCGTTTACAGTGAAGAAAAGCTTCCTCAAAGGCAAGAAGACGAGCAGTTTTATGCTGCCTAAAGGGGGCATGGTTGAGCTGTTGGTCAAAGGGGCCAAAAATCTGACTGCTGTCAAGTCTGGAGGCACATCGGATCCATTTGTGAAAGGGTGAGATGAGAGTCCCGTCAGAGTTTGGGAAGTTTGAAGGAAAAAAAAATGCTGTTCCATTTACTAATAGGTAAAAAAATTATCATGTATAACGGATGAATATAAAATAATTGACTGTTACTGTCATTAAATGTTGATAATTTATTGTAACATTTAGAAAATCTTGTCAAGGTTTCATTAAGTTATAATTATTAATGATCCTGGCTTTATCAGATTAAAAATCTGGACAATCCTGTCCAAAATCCAATTCAAAGGAAGATGCAAATATTTCTGACTTCTTTATGGTTCTTCTTATTCACTAAGCTTTGCTTGTATGTGACCTTGTTTCTGCATTTCTTAATAGTCAAATTTTATTTATTGTGTTCTTCAATTGTTTTTTTACAGATAATATTTTTGCCCTGTTTATTTTGCATTTTGAGAGTATTTGCATTAAGATTTAATTATTTAGCAGCTCTTCATGCAACACACAGTAGGTTAAGGATAATTTGTAAACTTTTTGTGCTAGGTACCTCCTACCAGACAATAACAAGTCTACCAAGCACAAAACAGCGGTGGAGCGACGCACCGTGAACCCACAGTGGAACCACACCTTCACCTACTGTGGCCTGCAGGATGGAGACCTAGACAACATCTGCCTTGAGCTGACTGTGTGGGACAAAGAGGCTTTGTCCAGCAACGTGTTCCTGGGAGGAGTCAGGCTGGGAGCTGGGTCAGGTAGGGGAACAAAGTAACAGGTTATAAGGAAGGCTTGTAAACTGGTTTGCAAACGTTCTCACACAACTGGAGCTTTTTTATATATTATGACATTATTCACTTAAACATTTGTGGATATATGGGTTTTAGACTGAAGAAAATACCTATATTCAACCCCTTGAGACATCCAGCCACTTGGTTTTTAAGAATATTTTCCAATTCTTTGAAAAATACTGTTTCAATTCTAACAAATAGGTAAGCTTTGGTCTAAAGTATACGCTTGTAGCTCTGTCTGCTTTTTTTTTTTTTTGGGTGAAGGATTAAGCTTAACATAACCTCATCCATTTTAAGATCAGATCAGACTGCTTATTAATGACATACATAGATAAGCATCTTTGTACATTTGGTGTTAAACAATGCTTTTTGCAAGTAATCTAAAAAGGTACATCTGCACAAAGTTCATTGAGTGTTTATTACAGTAAAATGTTCTGAATACCGCTTGTAAATAAAAAAAAAGAAAACTTGTAATTTTCCTTTCACTCCAAATTTCTAAATATATTTGTCTTCATTTAAAATCCTTTTAAGATACATTACGGCTTTTGATGGTGAAGTGACTTAAGTGTGATTAAACTGATTACATTTTATAGGACTGAATACTCTTACAGTAAATGTTAGCGGGCACATATCTTATATATATATATATATATATATATATATATATATATATATATATATATATATATATATTTGACTTTTTGATGATCTAAACTAGGATATTTTCAAACATCACTTTAAAACATCTTAAACTTTGCATAGCTTTATGATAATCATAGCCATTATCAATATTTATATTTTTATATATGCTAATGATGCTAAACCCAACGAGACTAGAACATTCTCAGGAGCCATTTGTTGTATTCTAACAAACTAAAAAAACAAATATTTGTGTTTGTCTCATTTTCTTAAAGGAAAAAGCTATGGGAAAGAGGTGGATTGGATGGACTCCTATGGGGAAGAAAAGGAGGTTTGGCAACGAATGGTTGAAAACCCAGAGGTACCTCAAGAGTGTACTCTGATGCTGCGGTCAAGCATGCGCAAGTGCAACACATGAACCTTAACTGAAGCACAACTGCAAAGGTGGATTACAGGGAGGAAAGCGAAGGAAGTGGTTTGAAGTTATGGGGAGTAAGCTGGAGAGGCAAATCGGTCGAGAAGAAAAGCAAACAGTGACTTTAATGAGACCATCTCCCTCTGTACTTTCCTTCTTGCTCAGATGTCCTCTCCTGCCCCCCACAGCCGGTCATGCCTTACTGACTCACCAACACATCCACCACTTTTCTCCCCAAGCATCTGTCTTGACCAAACACTGCTACCGTTTACTGCTGTTCGTATTTAACTTACTGTAACTTCTAGATAAGCACATGGTGATCCCCGATGTCTCTGTTCTCGTCTCATCTGTGGGCCGTTTCTGCATGTAGTAGCTGCTAATTGAGGCGTTTAAAGTTGTACTAGAGGAGGCATTGGTCAATAATGTATGTGAACATTCCCTTTTTTGGCAACCAAGCCAAGTTGCTTATAAATATAGATATAGATCATTGCCAGAACTGCATAATGAGGGGAAAAGCAGCAAGGCCTTTTGAAAGAGGACACATAATAAAAGATACCCATGTAACAGTGGCATCAAACCATGAACCAGAGAGGGTGACTTTCCCTTTCCCTCTATGACTTCCATCCATTTATTTACCCTTAATGCTAATTAAGAAGTGCTCCATGCTGTAAATAAAGATGTAAACACAGTCAATTAGGAGGGAGTGGTGTAGGGCTTGGAACCCTGAGGTTCTGAGTTCGAGTCCCACTCCCACAGACTGCCACTCTGGGCACCGAGCCCACTCTGATTACTCCCCGGATGCCCCATGATGGCAGCTCACTGCTCCCCAAAGGGGATGGGTTAAATGCAGAGGTAAATTTCTTCAATGTGACATCAATAAAGTTAAATTATTGTTATTGTTGTTGTTAATTAAAATTATCTGCAGGCTGAAATAACTGGACATGAGCCTTTCCTTAAATAGGTTTCTGTGCTTTAGCTGGCTGTTATTTTGTCTCTTTTATACGCTTTATAATTGAATTAATAGTGGTTTAGAAACCACCATGTCTGTAAATACATTGAGGTTGGCTGCTTTTCCCCTCTGGTTTAATGACAATATATCAAATGTGGCACAAACTCTTGTCTGATTAGAACATTTAGACCAGCTTCTTTGTAAATTTACATAACACTGTATCAGTGTGTTCATATGAATTGCATATCAAGGTATAAACACAAAAAAGCTACATAAAGCACTGATGCTGCTATCACTTTACACCTAGAGGAGAAAGTGTGATCTGCAGTGTTCTCAGGAACCCTGAGCCGGGTCTGTGTGTTACAGAGTGAGTCAGCACCGACGTGAGCAGCCATTATCTCAGGGAGGGGGGGCCGATAGTGAGCCACAGATAGTCAGACGGTGACCTTGTCATTGCTGCGATCATTTGTCCTGTGATGACTGCTGAATATAAAACCTTTATGAAATTTGACATCTCATGTAAAATGCCAGTTATATTCTCCGGGTCTCTGTAAATCATCTGCTCTAAACTCCCAGTTAGAGATATGAAGTAATAATACCCATAATTCATGTGCTGACCATTTCGCATGACCAAAAAAGATCATGCAGTTTCTCAATACAGAGGAAACCCTTTCTGTGCCGCATGTACCCTTTCTGTTTTGTCTGGTTTTGACCATTAAAACTCACTCCTCAACCTTATTTTCTCTGAAATGTGCTTCAAGAATATTTTGAAACAAATGCATCTTTCCATAGACTATATAATTGTTTTATTGTTTAATGAGAATATTACTGATATTAAACAATTTCCAATTGATTTCTGCTTGTTTGTTTTGTTATTAGACATATGATTTAAACAAACGGATTTAGACAAAGGTTCAGTAAAAGAAAAACACTTCTTCTAGGCCTAGGCCCTAAGAAATGTGGTGTGAAAAAGTCTTTCTTTAGTTCTAGATATTTTCCTGCTTCCCTGCACACAATGAATACTGGTTAAAAGCATGCATTAGTCATTTAACAAAAAAATGGGATTCATTTTCTCACACCAAGAAGATCATTCAGCTACAACCAGCCTTTGTAGAAAAAGCACACCAACCTTTTTTTTTTTTTTAGCTTAAGTCAAACAAAATCTAGAATATAAAGCTATAGCTGTGCCTGCTCTTAAATAATTGATATCTTTGATATTTGTTTTACCTGAACTTCTAACCTGAACTCATGCATACGTACATTTTCATCCATAAAGCTGTTCTTGGACAGCTTCCGCCTTAGCTATCCTTATACCTTTCCTTTAGTCCAGCTCTCATATTTCATTAAGTACTCTGAATCTATGGACACCTGATTCATTTAGGACAATTTATATTTCTAAAATAACAAGACAAATTTTCTTTTGTGCCTTGCTTTTGTTTTTTCAAACACGTCTTTCTTAAAAATTAATGTCTAAAAATAAAATAGATTACCTGTATAAAATAGTTTACCTGTATAAAAAAAAAAGTAAATAGATTACAATAGAATAAAATGTGGCATTCAAAATCAAAACAAGCCTCCTGATAGAAACTTGTTTTGTTCTGCAAATGCGTTATTGCTTTCTGCTAGTACAAGGTAGGAAAATATATCCACAGCAATGTTCACTCTAGCTCTATTAGTATAAAGTTGAAAGAAAAACTTAATAAAACCTGAACTGAAATCTGCCCAGCATACTGCCCACCTCCAGAGGTCGTCTAATAAATAGAATCCGCCTGTTTTACTCAAGAGTTTTAACACAATATAGATCCAGGTACACTGGGAAGGTCTGTGAGGTTTGTTACAGATCACAAGAGCAGAGGCAGCAACAGGAAGACCAGGGAATAAAGCAGAAAGCTCAAGGGTCAAGTTGGGAAGGAGCTTTTTAAAATATTTAAGTTTTAAAAGGTCTGAACACTCTTCATCTCATCCTATGAAAATGTAAAGTGTACTGCACAACATGGCCATTCGCCTAGAAGACTTTGTTGATTATGTTGGGAGTTTTTTCCCCCCTATTTTTTATGTGCAATCCATGAGCTCCAGGAACTTTATAGAAGAGCGGCAGTACGAGATAAAAATGTAGCATGAAAGAAACTCCTATTAATTTATTCCTTTGAATTTCTGTAGGAGAAATGGTCACTTTATAAACCCACAGGCCAAACTCACTGTGAAACCACTAGTAATTCAATGCTCCATTATCCACAAATAACAACTGCTCTCACAACTTAAAAATTGACGAGATACAAAACCATTGTTCTTGCATGGGGGAACCAGGACCCAGGGTCAGAAGGGAGTTAACACCAATCCCCCCCACTAGAGATTGGGTACAATGCCCCAATAAGCGCCAGTCAACCCCTATATATATATATATATATATATATATATATATATATATATATATATATATGCAATATAATACAATTTTAAGTAAAAGGCCGGTCATATTCAGAATTCTAACTTATGAAAGTACTTTAAAATATAAAATTATTACATACCGTACAATTAATGATAAGTGTTTTTAATTAAGAGTAATTTCATTTGAATGTGCTTTACAGGAGACCATGTTTGTCAAAGAGCACTACTGCCACCTACTGGTCGGTGATGTCTAGGTGCCGTATTGGCTGTTGAGCAAGTCCCACTGCTGTATCTGGTGTTTGTCACAACGGTGTATAATCTTAGTCATCTTGAAAACATTATTCCTCGAAATGTTGACTACATGTGACATGTTTTTTCTCTAGCAAGAAGTTTATGTGAAATCCTCGCTCTTCAAGTTGGCAATCTAACGACCAGGACCGCAGTAACCCGTCCGTGGAGGATCATGAATCGGAAAGGTGAAATACATTTTTTTTCCACTTTTACACGTTGTATTATAACATCCAACTGCCATGCATGTGGGCATTGTCAGTGTAACTATAGCTCTCACGAATTTCAATGGTGAAGTCCTCTCAAAATCTTAAATCATGTTTGTTGCAGGCTTATCTAGTAGTTTGCATTGATTTTGCATGTAAAACGGGGAGAATGGCCTTCAGCTTACTGCACTGACGTCACAGCCTGAAGATGTCAGGAGTGAGGTGTTACTATATTTGCTCAAAAATGTCCACTCCCGGACTCAGTGATCGCAATGAAAATTACAATTTTTATTTTTTTAATATGTTTTTAACGTTAAATTAATCAAATCACCAGGAACATATTAGTTTTAGTTATAGATAATGATCCATTGATCATTCCTTGCTGACTGGACTTTTCCTTTAAAGCTGATCATTTCAATTTTATCCCATTAAACTCAGATCCAGTTTAATGGAATTGATTTTCAAATATATGCATTTCATTTATTAGTTCAGGTTTAGTTTTAACCGTTGAAATTCAGTTTTGGATTGTATCAAGTCTCCGTTTTTAGGCTATCTCTTTTGAACTGGCCTATTCAAAGCCAGACATAAATCAAACTGTGGATCTAATTTATTATTTCAGTACTGAAGTTCATTGATGTCACTGTGTAGAGTTCATTGAATTTTTTGGTTGTAATGTAATGCGACAAAATGTTAAAAGGTTGTTGGTGTATTGTTTCAATACTTTTGCAAGACACTGCAATGACCTTGCAATGAAAAGCAGAGCATTTAACAAATGTGTGTTTATCCCAACCACAGAGCATGTCCATTTAAACTATGGTGCATCTCTGAGTCAAACACAATCATCTTTCAAATAAATGGACTGGAATGACATCAAGATGACGAAGATTTCTCCCCAGAAATAAACCAAACTGACTCACAAACATTGCCACCAAGAAGCACAACCTCTGCATTACTCATTTTTTTAATTAGTTTTATAGATTCAAATTACAGCGAAAAGTAAGATGTAAGATATAAATATTCGAATGGATAGAAATTCTCCAAACATTACTTTTTACAAAATAGTAAAACATATTTCTGCTCTGAAAATGTATAAAAAATAAGATACAACATGACAATATGACACAGATGAATCAATGTGACTAGATTACACTGCGTGATCTGTTCAGACCAGCCTCAGATCAGCAACTTGGCAGATATCTTTGATGACACACAGATACACATACACCCCCCTCGCGCACACACACAAACACAAAGAAACTCATGGATACGGCAGGAGTTGAAAGAGGAGTGTGTGACATATGGGTGGAAAATGATGATCTGAGCTGTCTGTGGAAAAAAAAAAGATCAATGCTCCATGAATGGGCTCTCCTATTTTACTACTGACAGGTCTGACCCGCCTCCCGCTGTAACACCATCTCGTCCTTACGGAGGGGGAATGTGTCGATTGTGGTGAATAATTCAGCTGCTGTGATGGGGAATGGATAGCGCTGCTTGTCAATGCCTTGTTTGTCCACCAGCACCATTTGGAATGATCTCTGAGGGATCCTGAGCAGTAACCTAGGAAACACATCAGTTAGCAAGAAGGAAGGATAAAAAAAAAAAAGTCATGTTAGCTGAAGTTATACAACAGGGTGTGCAGGTGTGTGTAAAGTGTTTTAGTACCTGAGCTGCAGGGCCAGTGCAGGCGTTAGAAGTCTGTACCCAATTCGTCCAACTTGTGCCGGGTAGATCCCAACAAGCTCAATAACCGTCACGTGTCTCAGGTCCAGTCCACACTGAGCGGGCTGTTAAGGGTCAAAGACACACAGCTATGTTATTGTTTCACCTGGATGTAAAATATATAAAAAGGAGCACAGATCATGAAGCTGATGTGATATTATTAACCCTTTCATGCAGAGTGATCACTACAGTGTGCAGCTGTTTCTTTCCATTTACATGCCTTCAATTCTGGGCCTTGCATACAGTCCAATCTAGTGGAAGCTATTGCATCATCCCACATGCACAAAAACAAAAAATCATTGCAATGGCAAAAAAAAAGTCAAGATGGCTGACACACAGGGAAAAAGACCAAACACCGATTTTGGTTTCTACAGGGGAGTAGAGGAACCCCATTCAAACAGATTAACATATTACAACTGTAAAACTAAATTACAACTATATCTATGCAACCATTTTGTTGGTATACTGATTTTTTTCTTACAGTAGAAAATGCATAAAGCACACTTTAGTGGAATATAAATCAATTAAATATTTCTTTATAGAATAAAGATAGAATTAAACACAATCCTGATTGAGTTTATTATACTTCATGCAGGGTTAATTTCAGATTGTGTAACTTTCTGTTCTCATACAAATTTATAAGAAGTTCATTCCAGCAGAGGCAAGGAAATCAAGATGCAAAATTCTTGCTTTAATGACATCCATATCCATAGCTAATGCTTCAGAAATTTTTACCATAAAATTATTTTGCATCAACACAAAACAACGAAAACCTTGAAATAAAATCTCCATCCAGGGTTTTAGACTCTATTCCAGAAATGTGCCATCATATGAATTTACGAATTAAGCCAGTTTGTAAATGTGGAAATTTTAGAAATCTAGACATTTTTAAAATATTTGCCTGATGAAAGCTTTATGGATTTTTTTTTTGTTTGTATCTTTTTTTTATTTGTCAAACCCCAAACAGGAACCTCATGTGGTGATCCCAATACAGCAAACGTCTTGCTAATTCAAGTGGGAGGTCTTTTTTTAAAACAAAAATAATTGAATAGATCACAACATAAACCTTTCATGTGCATTCATAGAAATAACATAACATACATAATATAGTAGTAAATTAACAATAATTGGCATTGCCTATGAACTAATGATTTGATCTTTATCAAGAAAAAATATTATAACCAACTCTTGTTCTAAGAATACCAAAATTTGAGATACTCCTCGATTGAACCACGTTATGTGATTTATGACTTGTTGGAATGGAATTATTATTTTTTTTTTTTCATTAAAGATTTTTCTTGTATATCTAAAAATCTTTCGGCTACATTTGGTATTCCTTTTAAACCAAGCATCCCTATAAAAACATTTTAGTATTGTTTTCCCTTTTGTGTGCAGGACTACATTACTAAAACTGAAAAAACAAACACTTGGATCAAAAAGAATGGACAAACCACTGGACTTCTTTTTCCGAGTTTGAAGACGTTCGTTCCCATCCAGGAAGCTTTTTGTAATTCAAAATGTCTGGATTAATGTTTGAGTTCCAGACTTTATAGAGTAGCCCAACAAAAGCCTTGTTATGGATTAGAAAACATGCAAAATGAACCGAAAGAACAGGTCAATCCCTTAGGAATGGGGAGTCATTGAGGTCTTTGTTAGCCTGGAACACCTGATACTAGCCTCTGCCTCTGAAAAGTGGATCTTTTTTTTTTTTACTTTAACATTTTTGGAATATCATTAACCTGGATATTCACCAGCATATGTGGTTGTCTGGCAAAATTTAAAACCTTTTTTTTAATAATTCTGTATTTTAGCCCATTTAATTTTGGTTAATTCAAAAGCAGTTAGTTAATCAACAGGAGTCCTATCAGTTTGAATCTGTACATAGCTATAAATGTGTTAAATCAGAGGTAACTCATTAAAATCTTTGTAGGTTGATCACAAGCATTAGCTAAATACAGGAAGCCAGCAGTTTTCATATTTTTATTTTATTTTTTTAAACCAAGGTTAAAGTTCCTGTGAGGAAATTGGAAAACTTGTAAGCTCAATACTTAAAATGTATTTATTTATTTTTTATTTAATTTTACCGGCTTGAAACATTTTAAAATTCTCACAATGTAAAACATCTGAAATACAGCAACTTTATTATATATTTGCAATTCGTCAGACAGTGTATTTATCTGGTTAGCGACACAACAGGGCCTAACGAGTTATTGACCAAAGTATACAATCATTGTAATCTTCCTCTGAGTCACCTGAGTTAAACTTCTTTCCTTTTGACAAGATTAAACATTAATTATATAACGAATATCTTTGAATTGGAAATGTTGTCATTTTAAATAATCACCATTTAATAAGAAACTTTTGCAAAAGCAGGATGGACACATTTTCTTAAAATGTACGATAGTTTTTTATCTAAATGACAAAAAAATATATATATCCTGTTGATACTTTAAGTTTGATTATGTTGTGGAAACTTTTAGAGTAAAAAAAATTATTTTCCTTTGATACCATATTGATATCTAAAAATACTGTCAAACATAGGTTCTTCATAATTTTTTTAGTCATACATTTTGACTTCTTTGTTTGACAAGATGTCGATCAAGCAAAATTATATTTCAATTATATGGAAAGTCTCATCAGTATCCCTTTGCATGGATTTGGTAACAGTTTTTTTTCTACAGCTCTAATCTTCTCTTTGTCTTCCAGAAATTGAGTTTTATTTAAAGGATGCTGATGTAAAGCAATCTGCTGCATCCTCAGAGCTGAGTAAATAAATGTCCAAAACAATTTAATTAAAACGTTGCTCCAAATATTCACACTGACTACTGTCAACACTCATTTCATCCACTTAATTGCATATACAGCAAAGATGAACAACACAGCTGAAAACAAAGCATTGCAGTTATCTTTAAGGTCCAAATAATTATTTTCATCCAGGTTAGCACAAAGATCCCAGATGGTACCATAATAATACCATTTATAATACCATAATGGTGTGTTTGCTCCTTTTCTGTGATAAAGTGGCAGCTGTATGGCTGAGCAATTATTCCTTCAGTCACCTCAGCAAGGTGACAGAAACACCTATGAGTCCTTCTATTTCATTAATTAACTTTTTTAACTATTTATTGTTATAAAAGTGTGGGATCCATTACATAAATTATTATTAAAAATCAGTCATGCTTTTTCAGATGTCCCTGCTCTTGTTTTTCAATTGTCTGGGGTTTTATTACCATTATCACTAGTCCTGCTCACGATTAAAACTATATTTTCACACTCAGAAAATACAGTTAAAGCATATTTCATCTTTTTTTTATGTTTATAGGGTGGCAGGGGAATTGTTTACTATCTCCAGTAGTCATTGTGTGAGAGGCAACACAAAGTGACACAAATGCCATATAAACAGTGGTGCATTCACAAACACATTTTCCTCTAAGTTTATTTTGTAGGGACCATGTGTTGACTCCTATTAACATCCGTTGATATTCTGTTATTTTTAACCCTTTTCTACTCTCTAACCCTGACAATTACCTTAAACCTAACCATCATTAATGCATACCTCACCCTAAGCTTAGGCTAAACTCAGTTAACACTTTAGTACTAAACCTAATTGTTTGGAAAAAAGGAAGTGGGGACCAGCAAAATGTGCTCATTTTGGAAGAAGGTAGGATGGTAGTCATCAGTTTAAGGATGAAAATGGATTAATAGCCCTCTGATGCCAAACGCTAAACCAACAGTGCAAACAACTGCACCTCTGAAAGGCTCTTCTGAGCATAAAATACAGATCTCTTTTATTTTCATTACTTATTTAGATCTACATCTAAAATTATTCAAGGAGGATCATTCTTAAACTGCAAATAATAAATAAAATTTGAATCTGGTTTGCTCCAAAGAATCAGATAATTTTTCGATATAGCTGTTTGCATGCTCCTAATAAGGCAACATGTTAGTACGGGTGAGAGCACTGTTTCCTAAAATGTTCTAAGTTTACTTTTTTTTTTTTTTTCTGTATTAAAAATAAACTGATGACCAAAATGCAGAGCCTAATTATTCACATTAATTTACTAACATTCATGCTGTTTTCAGATGTAGTGTTTTTGTTTTATGGGGTAATCAAGGAGTCTTCTATATAATAAGAGATGAATAACAACTTCTATTTAATGTATGTTTATAATTGTATATGCCAAACTGTAATTGATGAAAATATAGTGATGATTTTTTTCCAAAACCAAAAAAAAAAATAAGTCACTTTTTTAATACATTCACAAACATACATACATTTAACCATTCTACTGTACCTGCTCTTCCAACATCCCCTAAAAGAGTCTCCCAAACTCACTCTGGTCTTATTCCTTTGAGACCAAGTAGAATAGATAAGAACCTGAAGCCAAAAGATCTTCTAGCGTAGCATTAATTTAGATGTCATGGATATGTAAATATGTGCTTTTAATTATTACCAAGGGCTTTAGGAATATACAGTTTCTCTTTTTTTTTGGGAAAATAACATATGTTGTACTCAGTCATCCTGTTGTTATTACAGTAAGAAAATTTGGGGCCTTTAGTGCTTTCATGTGATCTCAGTGCATGAGAAAACCTGACCCATGAAGAATTACTTTACTTTCCTAAACAGTTTGAGTTTTCATTTTTCACAAGGGGAACAGAACATAAAAAATATTAAAACACAAATATTACTCTTTCACTGTAAGAAAAGGAAAGAGTTGTTTCTTTTAAGTAAAGTTGTAAATGTCCTGAGACAGTACAGTATGTGCGTGGGCATTTGCCTTTAGCAGAATACAGTTTCTTGTTGAAAAAGTTTAAGGTGGTTTGATTATCTACCATAACAGAAATAGCAATTCCCCTCCATTTTCAAAAAAAATATTAACATCTAAAATTCAAATAAAAAAAAATGGACTTTACAGCATAAGTCAAATAAAAAACACTGAACCTCAAGGACTTCAGAACATGAAATTTGAATATTATAACAGAGCTCAAACTCTGCAACTGCGAGCATGGAACTGAGGGATTTAATTGGTGCTTTGCAGCCGGGTTAACTGATATGGCTCTCTGAAACATAACAGAAGAAGAAAAAGCCAATCAGGTATCTCTAAAACAAAATATTGCTTTTGGATTAGGAATGACAATTATTTGTCTTTAAATGCCTAAACATTTTCTATTCTGTATTGAATGACACCTAATCTGTGATTATTTTGAAAACATTTTTTCATAAAAAGAAAAAAAAAAAAAACATATCCCATAAGTGAAATATAACTAAATATATGCTTGGAAATATCAAAGTACTCTTTCATAACCAACTAGAAGTTCAGCAATACCCCTGACTGGTGATGCTGTTAACAATCGGATAGAGTACTGCCTAACTGTCCTGCATGATAAACTGAATCTAAAAGGTCAGGTGTTTAAAAGAAAGGTTTGATGTAATGGTTTCTGACGTACCGAAGGAAAACAACAGCACAGGAAAAGACACCACTCACTGAGCTGCATGTCAGTATCATTTATTCATTGCTGAGACATTTCCTGATCAACAGGATGACACCCTATGATTCTTTTAATTTGTCCTGCCTCGATGTCTAAAGGGAAAAAAACAAGATAACACAAATACCCTGCAGTTGTCTTGACCGTTTCGTTGGTGTTGTTTTTCTGTTAATGCATCTAACTTAGTCAGCTTCACAGTAGCTGCGAGTCTGTGCCTCACCTGTAGGTTGGTCATCTGGAAGCGGTAATTGTGATTGGCAGCCGTCGGTGCAGAGATAATTAGGAGCCGTCGTTTCTCATAGAACTGTTCCAGCAGTGCCGCAGCTGTACGCACCCCCACATTAATGTTCATGGCTGGGATGAATGAAAAATTAAGTCAAGATATGAAAGAGAGGACAAGGAGGTGAAGATTTATTTCAAGACATCGTCAAAGTGAGGTGTGGCATAATCAAGGCTGATGTTCTTCCTGTCTCACAGGTGCAAGTGTTAAACAGGATGAAGTCAGTATGGATTTTTCTAATTGATGGACAAGCTGCCATTTTCTCCATCACTGAGCTTCTCACATTATACCAGCAACAGCTGTTTCAGAAACGAGTTACATTGCAGAGAAAGTCTGAAACTGGGTTTGTGCTTCAGGACTTTTCCAAACTAGGAGGGGCTAGGTTGTAGTTTGATGAAGGATGGTATTTTTGTGCTTTTTGTGAAGGTTCATGAACTATTGGTTCATTAGGTCTGCTAAACTAATGACCTTACACAACAAAATGGTTCATTTTTTGGTCAATAGGGATCATTCTTAAAAGGCACAAACCTTGAGATGAGTCAGAAAAAAACCCATCACTTTTCCATTTACCTTCCAGCAAAAGCTGCTCTACAATCCAACATCAACCATGGGTACGTCACGTACAAAGGAATTACCTTTGAAATAATATTTGCATTTTTTTTTGTATGTCATATGCTTATAAAAATGTTATTATAAAAATACTAAGTAAGGAAATATTAAGTAGGAGAGTGTATGAGCCTCCTACTTAAAATTATAGGCTTGGTTCTTATGTTTTGTTCCAACTTTCTGAACTTTTGCTTCCTCAGTTTGCCTAGATTGATTTTTAAAAGACTTAACAGTTAACAAAATAAGTTTTCCACATGATATATTAGGTTGTTTCAAAATAGATGCTCACTCTTAATGTCCATATCCTTTGTTCTTTTTCAGCATTCTTCCAGGCTAGGGTTAGGTTAAAGAACTGATTATGTTTGAGTTTTTAACATGGCAAACCTTCTTTTAAATGCTGAGTAATCCTGTTCTAATCTTGTGTTTAATTTGAGGTTTTTGTGAGAATAAATGTAAGACGGTCTTCAACTTTATTCTCAAAAACAACTGATTCAATTATATTGCATTTTACAGAATATTCAAAGAATGTAATCTCTCCGATTATAGTTCAGTTATTTTTATTTACATTTTATTAAATAAGCAGAAAATCCTAAAACATATGTTACGAAAACACTGTAATTATTGCTGTATGTTATATTATATATTTGGAGATCATCTCAATGTCCTTTTTTTCTCTAAAACTCAGATCTTGAAAATTAAAATTACAAAAATTTTAATACTTTTAACAACTAGTGACCCTGGGAGACTTAAAGGCTCTTACTTAAAATGCATAATTATTATTATGATGATGATTATTTTTATTATTATGACTGAAAACACGCAACTTGACAAAATGCAAGGAAAAGAAGAGTAAAAGGAGTTGGCTTTTTGTCATTTGTTCATCAAGTTGCCAGCAGTACATACGTGCGCATGTTGTGTCTGATCCAGACCAGGAGAGTCCAGACTGACAAACCCTGGCAGCGCTGCCATGCAGCTCATAGCCGCCAGTGCAGGTGAAATAACAAGTGGCACCGTAGTTATCTCCATCGCTGTCGCACTTCATGTAACCATTGTCTGGGGGGGAGAGCGGGCTGCAGCGACGCACTGTGTAATGGGGATATGGAGGAAAAAACAGCAGCCAACAGAAAACAGGTTAAAGATGAAACATAAAGAAATGTGGACTGTTAATGCATATATAATGATAGGCAAAAAAACGTCTTTTGATTCTCGGTTTTCTCTTCTTTAATTTGTTTTTTATAGGAGAGATTTTCCATCTTATCAGAAGATCTGATTTAAGGAAAAACATATACATGTAAAGATACATGGCTATTTTTGCTAATTATTCACATATGAGCATTCTTTTATGGGAGTTTATTGCTATAACTTCTGGTTTTAAGAGCATTTTATTTTCAATAGAACCGTAAACCAATATATTTACTTTGTGCTTTGTTTCCCAACCCAAAACATGAATCAGTAATATCATCATCAAATACTTTTGGCACTAGACCCCCGCTGGAGAGTTTTGTTAGCCAATTTAAAATGTTCTTTTAAAAATTGCTCTTTGTATTCAGTTAGATTATCTGTGTATGATATTAATGCAATTTTGATGTTATGAATGACTTACGTTTGACTGGAACAGCTTTTTTCACAGCTCTCTGAGTAACGAAAAGAAAGACCCCCCTTCGCATCCTGTTCTCCAGGCTCACCTCGCACTCTGATGGTAAACCGGCAGGATCCTTTGTTTCCAGCTCGGTCAAACACAGTGTAGGACATCTTATGGAGACCCTCTGGGAATTCAGATTTTGATGGTTTTCCTTTCAAGATCACACTGGAAAGCACAAGCTCAGTTTCAGTCTTTCACTGTGAACTTGAGCTGATTTGGAGCACTGAAGTGAAAAGGTGTTAAAAGACTGAAAAAGTTAAGATCAGACTGACTCTGTGAGGATGCCGTCTGCAGTGTCCAAACCCTCAGGTGTGTCCCAGGTCACTCTCACTGTCAATTTTCCTGGTTCTGCCCACTTGTCCTTGACATTAGGACACTTGATTTTGGGTGGATCAATATCTACAATCAAAGAAAACAGGCATACGTCTTATTTTAACCCCTGAAAATAGACAGTTCATTAATACTTAGCAGATTAATCTGAACTATAATCATCTTTTTTTCTTACCACTCTTTTTTAAAGGCAAGATGTTTGTTATGTTTAAAGCTATAACTCTTTATATGAATGTAAAATGTATTAAAATGTAGGATTATTTTTGGTTGGTACAAAAATAATCACAGTGAGGATATACCGGGAAACTCAGCTGCTAATGCATAAAATATAAGCAGTTTCTCATTATTCAGCTATGATAAATAAAGTAGCCTCCGTTTTTTAGATGGTGTGCACTGTCCCCTTACAGCATCTGATTTTCCCAAGCTCTCTCTGTGTCTGCAAGGATGTATCTTAATTTCCATGAAATAATTCAAAAGTCTGAAAATATCCATGTTCTACTAAATGCAAAAGCAAATTTGCCTTGGTGAGTGTGATGCTTTGTTGCCTTATTAGTCTTTGTGTTGGAGCTGATACACCGAAGATAATTTGCTCCTAGCAAACACACAAAACCAGGGTAAAGTTGGTGGATTCAGAAACTTGTTAATAGAAGATTTCACTGCAACATGAACATGAAATACTTATATAGTCAGAAAAAGCTCAATCTGAGCTTCCTTGTAGGCAAAGAAGTAGCAAATTAACTGAATGTCATATCTCCAACTCTACTCTAAGAAATCTGCTTGTAGATTCCTAAGTAATGAAGCCATAAGCTTGACATTCTTTTCCCTTCTGTAATCCACTTGATGGCAAAAAAAAACAACAAAAAAAACAAACAAACAAACAAACAGGATCCTTTGCATTAGATTCAACCATTTACTGCAAAAATTAAAATAAAACAGGTATGAAATATATCAGAAATAAAATAACAAAAGAAGATTAGGAGAAATGTAAAAGAGGTCAAAAAAACTGTGTGGCTCCACTACAATTACCTGACTAACTCTGAAGCAGAAGCCACACCCCTAAATGCCCAGAAACTAGCTAATGAGCAACAAGATGTGCACATAGGCATAACAACTTCAGTACAATTAGAAATATTCCATATCCTTACATATGAGAACCTCTTACTTAAAGTGACCAGATTTCTGAAATCCAATCTGAGAACATTTTGAGCTCGTAGATAAAAAGAAATACATATTATATTAGGAAACGGGGACAGTGACAGTGATGCTTTCCTCTTTTTTTTTTTTTTTTTTTTTTTTTTTTTTTTATTTTTTTTAAT
>NW_015151444.1:81801-87260 GCF_000732505.1 Cyprinodon variegatus
CAGTTTTTTTTTTTTTTTTTTTTTTTTTTTTTACATATTTATTACTATTAAAACAACAAAAATCCAGTGTAAAATCCAGACATGTGCCTCTCCCCCTTTTCCTTAGATTTATAAAATTAATCAATCGATAGTGCATATTAGTGCAATCTGGTCATTCAGTCTTCTCTGCCTTTTTCCCTTCCCTCTCCATCTTCTTTGATTTCTAGCCTACTCTTGCCTGCTCTCTCTTTTACTCTGTAGACTTTTCTACCTTCTTTTCAACTGATCTTTCAATCAGTGTTCCTATTTTCCTCTGCTCTCATTCAGTCTTCTTTCTGTCAGTCCTTTAATCTCCTTCCTCTTCTATCATTGTTACACTAATCTAAAACAGGGACATAATACAATCGAAACCCCTCCAAAAAAAAAAAAACTGGTCCCACATATTATGATTATTATGATGATTATTGCTATTATTATTGTTGTTTTCTCTCCTGATTACTAAAAAGGCTTATCACCACAATATTTGGAGCTCCAAATAAAAACAACCTAATAAATGAAGATCAAACAGGTGGTTTAATTCTCCATCCTTCTCAGATCATGTAGTTTTCATTCAGTTTTCCTTTTACTGCCTCTTATTTTTTATAATAAGTAACTTTCATATATCCAAACTAAATAGTAGAAAAATAGACCTAAGGCTGGAAGTGAAAATAAAGGTCACTGATAAGTTCAAAAAACTTTAGATGAACCCTTTTTAATTCCTAGAGAACCACAGTACCAGACTGTAAAATCGAGGACATTTCCGGGTACAGCTTTAGCCTGGGACAGGTGGTCCAAAACAGGAACTGTCCCCGGAAAACTGTGACGTCTGGTCACCGTGATTTTACTTTCTGCTGCATATTGTAACTTAATGATAATCCGTGTTATCTTAACTTAAATTGAATTTAGGCACCTAATCTGCTGATTGCATTTCTTTGCATGCGTCAAAATAACAAAAAAACAATACTGACAGCAGTCTCAAAAATATTAATTTATATGTTCATCATCACTTAATTGTAGGTCTGATTTTGGGTAAGAAGGGAAATAGTGTAATATTCTAATGAATGGAGAAGAAAACCAGTGAATGACACAGTTCATGTCTAAAGGCCTTTTTTCTCCCAAGTATATTAGAAAACCTCATAAGGTCAGACTTTAACACTGAGGCAGCGCTTTGAGGAAAATTGTGAAATACTCTTGTTGTAGAGGTTCTTTGGCTATGCTTAAAACTGCAAAAGAAGGAACAACATACTCCGTCTTACCAACGCATGCGGGAGCTGTGGCACTCCAAATCTTGTTGTACTGGCATACCGCCGTTTTCTGGCCCTTCATTGAATATCCAGGAGAACAGAAGAACTCACAGCGGGAGTTAAAGTAGGAGCCATCCGAACATTTGTAGCCTCCATAAGTTGGCATTTCAAGCTTGGGACAGCGGATCTCTGTGAGCAGAAAAAACTCAAAATTAATGACCTAATTATAGAAGTACAGCTGTACAAATATCAGGAAACTCTATCCGATCATGTGTGTGTTTCTAATATATGTTTATGATTAATTAAAAGTTTATTTTGACAAAGACACCAAGTAAAACACTTTACAAATACTGATGTTTTTTAGGCAAAATTTTGGTTAATTATGATAAATTTCTGCTTACAGCTAATAACAAATAAACATTTACTGAAGTTACTCATAGCATTTTGAAGGAGGACTGAACTCAGACATTTAGTTTGCTCTGCTCCTGACTGTTGAAGTAACAATAAACCTCATTGTGAATATATAGAGCTGTCTGAGGCCTTCAGTAAGAAGATAGAAAGATTTTGTTGATAAGATGTGAAGGGAGTTAAAGAGGTTTTAAATAATTGGAAATTAGCCTCCGAAATAAACAGAAAACAATCTGAAAGAGGATAACAACCAAAATTACAACTAACATGTCAATTTCTTTCTATACAACTAAATTCACTCAGAAGACTGCATGATAAAGAACACTGAAATGTCTCCAATGGATAATATCAGATTGTTGCTTCTATAGCTCCAAGAATGAGAGAGACGGATCCACTTTAACTCCTGCAGGAGTCATGCAAGAAGAAAACTCTTTCAGTCCAAATAAAAACATCTAGGTGAGACAAACATGACTTATAAGGTTCTTATCAGTTCAAAGTTGAATGACTGGGACAAGAGATTACAAAATGGCATTTACCTTTTACCATGTAGCATTACGTACTGGGATTATCTTTCACTAACTGTCATGTTGGTAGGGTAAGCAGAATCACTGTAGTGAGTTCTACTGCCGAGAAGTGTTATGTTTATTTTTTACTAAGCTTTTTAAGAGCATTTTAATTTTGAGTTAAATGCTGTTTAACTATGCAAATGGTTTGTCAAAGCATAGTTCTCACTACAGTGCAAAAATAAGAAAATAAGATAAACATCAAGCGGGCAAGCTGAGGGCTAAATGTTGGTGACTTTGCCTTGGCAACCCTCTCAGCCATCAAAAATGGAAAAAATTTGTTCTGATTACTTTCACGCTAGTAAAAAGTATCGGATTTTTTGTTAAACAATATATGTTTTCTCAAAATATTTGTTCATTATATATATGTCTATGCTGTTATTACATTAGGCATGGTATGCTAAACCTCCACATAGCTAACACTCTTGATATTCTGCTGTATAATGCAATATTTAGCACTGGGTGCATTGGCATTCTTCAGAGTGTCATCAAAAATGTTCTAGTCATTGGTAAATTTCGAATAGAACAAATATTTACTGGATTTTTGTCTTTAAATGATTAAATGGTGTTTTCGCCTATGAGGAACTGTACTAGCAGCACCTTTTGGACTCAACAATGGAATTGCTGAGGGGAAAAAAAAGTGCAATTTTTGTGCACTTGTAGAGAGACACATCCACTGCTTTTACAGTCTTTCAGTGTAGCAATGACAAGAGCTGATTTGTTTCTGCTTTCGTCACGATGGATGGCTTTTTAATGAACCCTGCTAGGTTTATCTTTTTCTCAGCAAACATCAAATTGTACAAAATTTCCAATCATAATGTACTACCAGCAGGTATTTAAGCTGAAGGCAGCCCCCATAGTGAATGGAATATTGTCAGAGCAAAAAATAAATCTTAATAAATATCCTGATCCTGTCCTTACATTTATTATTACTTCTTCTAAGAAACGTACACTTTCAAACAAAATTCTTGACAACAAATAGAATACACATATGCTGTTAGGCACTTCATTGTTCGTGCAAAACAATTACTTAGATGCGCATTATCCTTGTTTTTTGCAAAGCTGTATTATTCAGGAGTGGGACTAATGATCCTGCAGCCTTTGGCAAAACAGACCAACAATCTATACTCCTCGGCTCTTTGCAGAGAGTCTTTCTTACCCTCAGAGTTCTAAATGATTTTATGCATCTGTTTTGCTGTCGATATGTTGCTGCTAGGAGCAAATAAAGTGGGATTACAACAGTTTTCTGGACCCTTTGGTAAAACACGTGATGATAAAAAAGCCAAACTCATCAACATGCGCACAATCTAAAATCAATTAACTCTCTAGATGGACAAACTGTCCAACTGCATGAATTAACCTTATGGTTATTTAACCCCAAAATAAGTGGCAAATACATTAAAGACTGTCTTAACTTATATAACTAAGTTATATCATCCAAATCCAAAGCCTGAACAAGCAGAATCAGTCTCTGCACATACCTAGTGAAAACAAACCCTGCAACATGTTCCCAGAGGGAGAGACGATCCCACCTGCCATGTCTGTCTCCAGTTTTCACCCTGCTCCATTATATGTCATCAATTTGCTGCAGTGCTGGAGAAACATGCATCATGACAAAGAAAAAACATGGAAAAAAGGTTTGATTGTCAAAGTCTAACGGTCAGGATGTGTGGATTGGTGGGATGTTATATGCCACAGTAGAAGGCTGGCATTCCAAAATAGTGAAAATCCTTTCAGGGGAATAATCTAAAATAAAACTGGTAAGGCTGACCTCCAGACTAAGCCAAAAGCGATACATTAAAGCCAGAGATGGGAAGTAACGAAGTACAAATACTTCGTTACTGTACTCAAGTAGATTTTTCTGATATTTGTACAGTACTTTACTTTACTACTTTTTTTTATGGCGACTTTTTACTTCTACTCCTTACATTTTTACACAAATATCTGTACTTTCTACTCCTTACATTTTAAAAAATTGGCTCGTTACTTTAGTTTTGAATCATTTCAATGGAGTTACCGTTATTATTTTTCACGTCATCAATACCAAATTCAATCTAATTGGATGGGAATCTACGTTGCATTTGACGCACCACTACAAGATGAATCGACAGATTCTGCGGTATTCATTGGCGGCAAATCATTGCAGCTTGGTGGCGGTGGCGTTATCATAGTAGTATGGACGACGAGATGATTGAAAATGAACACAACGGAGATCTAGTCCTAATGGCAGACATCCATTTAAAATGTAGGCAACGGCATGAAAAACGTGCTTTCTACTTTTACTTTTATAATTTAAGTAAATTTACAAGCCTGTACTTCGTTACTTTTACTTGAGTAAAGAAGTTTAATCAGTACTTCCACTTTTACCAGAGTATTTTTTAACACAAGTATCTGTACTTTTACTCAAGATCGGAAAGTGAGTACTTTTGCCATCTCTGATTAAAGCTCACCAATGTATTTTTAAAGTTTAAATAGACAATGTTTTATGCATTTGTTGCACCCTGAACATATTTTATTTCGATATATAATATTTGTTTGCTGTGTTATTTATTTGTTCGATGTGACCGTTATTTTTTTTGGTCAATGCTGTTATTTAGAACATCGCATCTAGTTGCTATTGTTTACGCATATCTGATCTAGGCACTACGTCAGTGTTAGTGGCGGGAGTTGCAGAGAAGAAGAAGAAGGCTAGAGTGTGATGGTTTTGATCTGTGTGTTCATGCCCGGCTGCTCCAGAGAGAACAATCAGAAAAAGAAAAAACGTGTAGCGTGGGGCAAATAAAGTTGACAGAAACGAAGACGGAGTCCTTTCTGTTTCGGGAGTGCAACACATTCATACACGTGTTTTAGAATATGGTCAACTCTTCAAAGTTCAAGCAGACAAGGTCAGAAGGTCAGATTTTGAGAAAGTTAAATTTTTTCTTTGCAAATAAATAAAAAATTCTCAAAGTGTTGTTTTTTTTTTACAGAAAAAAAAACAATGATGTAAGAAGTTGGGGATTAAATTCAGAAAACAGAACAAAATCTACAGCAAATATGAGGCTTAATTATTTTACCTCTCAGAACTCATCTCTGCTTCACTCGTCTCTGCATCTGGGTCCTCGAGCAACCTCACCACCCATTGTTGACAGCTTAACTCTTTAAAAGTTTTGTGTTTTGGTTTTGGTTTGTTCCGTTATTTTATTGTACGTGTTGTTTTATTTGTACTTTTTGCTTGCTTTTGCCA
>NW_015151444.1:88054-117440 GCF_000732505.1 Cyprinodon variegatus
CTAACTTTTAAAGCAGACTATAGTTGGCTTAAGGACATACTATAGTTAGCATAAGGATTAGAGAATTATATAGTGAGCAGCTCTTTTCTCCTTAAGTGTTATGGAAAATTAGATAATGTTAATAGGTTTGAGCTCTAGAATACTAAATTAAACTTAAGCAAGTAAGTTGAGATTTTAAAGAATAATTTATTATTATTGCTAAACATTGAATGTCTACTTTAATTCTTATGGAAAAGATTAGTTTTAATTTCTCTTTTCTGACTTAAATTTCCTGTTAACTCGACAACTCTCGTTCCCTGTTTTTTTCAGTAACCTCAGATTATCTCACCACCTGTTACTCATCTCTCACTTACATCCTCTCACCTGATCATTTCTCCTAATAAAAATAGCTTTTGTTAGTCATTCGGTTTGTCAGATCATTTTCTAAGGAACACATTTATTTTCTCTGAAAATATTAAATATTCATCATTTAAAAATAGATTTTCCTTTTCAAGACTTATTCACTTATGAGAACTTTAGATGTTTAACAAAATATCTGATCTACAAAGAGGATGTTTATCTGATAAGGAAAAAATTTTGCTCAAGTAATGGGGTGAAGCAGAGCTTTAGTTTACAATATCCTGGGGTCAAGAGAAGATCCAAGTATTGCATAATAAGCCAAATAATTACTCAGTTTAATGTCATTAATGGTATATGTGGCTCCACAAGAATTTTTTTTTTTTTTTTTGCTGTATTGATACACTATGCATTTGATTATATCCATTGTAGCAATAACCTTTAAACCAAACAAAACTGAAATAAGTTTTGATCACTGCTTGTCATTTAAATCCCACATCAAACAGCTTTTTATAATTTCCTTCTTCATCTCCAGAAGATTGCAAATAATTTGAAATATCCTATCCAGGGCTGATCTGCGATGGACTGGCGACCTGTCCAGGGTGTACCCCGCCTCTCGCCCGGAGATAGGCACCAGCACCCCTCGCGACCCCAATTGGGACAAGCGTGTCAGATAATGGATGGATGGATATCCAGGGGTGACCCTGAGAAATTAGTCCATGCATTTGTTACTTCAATGCCTGACTATTGTAATTCTTTACCCTCAGGAAGTTCACAAACTGTAGTACAAAGTCTTCAGCTAATCCCAAACGCTGAAGCCAGAGTTCTGATGAAAATTACAAAAATAAATCATATATTTCATATTATAGCTTCCCTTCATCAGCAGTCCAGGACAAAATTTAAAATCCTCCTTCTTGCATAAACAGTAAAGCCTTAACCAAACTCCATCTTATTTGAGTGATCTGACTGTACCTAATATTCCTTACAGAGCTCTTCACTCCCAATTTGCAGGTTTACCAGAGGTTCTAAAATAGAATGAGCGGCAGGCTTTTGGTTACCGTGCTCCTCTCCTGTGGAACCAACTACCAGTTTTAGTTCAGTTTTAACCTGAGTGGCTCAGGTTATCCTGAGCTATCTCTATAGGTTTTGCTGCTATAGGCTTAGACTGCTGAAGACATGGCCTTTTTCACCATTCTGCTACATTCCATCTCTATTCTCTAGTTCTACAGTTTTTGTTTGTTTGTTCACCTCCTAACTTTATGTTCTCTTTGTTTTTCTCTTTTTCCTCAACATAGTAGCTTCATAAATTTTTTTTCCAGTTTGACAGCATCCTGGAGGGAAGAAATTCACCAGGCTGCTGCAATCAACACCTTTAATTAAAGATAACAGAGCAGGACCTGTTTTTCAGATGTTTGTTTAATCCTGTATCTCTAGCTATGGGCACAATTAGGACTGTGACTAACTGTGTGAACTGTGTGTGAACCGTGATTTGTTCCCAGATGGTTTGATGGGTTGAGATCAGAACTTTGGGCCAAACATTTTAGCATTTCATTATTTTCAGGTTTGGAACTGGAAGGTGGGGTAGTTTCTTGCACTGTTGCCTTGTAGCAGAAAGGTTCCGGGTTCGATTCCTGAGGTCTTTCTGCATGGATTTTGCAAGTTCTGCCCATGCATGCGTGGGTTCTCCAATTAACGTAACAGACTGTTAAGTTAACTGGCATCTCTAAATTGTTCTTAGGTGTGAGTGGGTGTGTTTCTGTGTGTGTGTGCGTGTGTATGTCTATGGTTGTAAGCCTCTGTGTTACCCTGTAACAGAGTGGTGACCTGTCCAGGGTGTGCCCTGCCTCTCACCCATAGACTGCCAAAAAAAGGCACCGGCCCATTACAACCCTTAAGGAAAAAGCAGGAGAAGTTGGATGGATGGATGCTTTCAGTTTCAAGAAGCCTATTTACCTGTGTAAATGTTTTATGGGGAGATTTTCCTGCAATGGCTAGTGTAATGATGAATCCAATCACTATGTCAGGTGGGAGTGTAAAACAAATCTGCCAAGTCAGGGGTTCTTCTGGAGGTTTTTTCTCCTGCTAAAGGAAATTATTTCCTGTGCATTCAGCTGGGGTTCCTTAGATGGAAAGCTTTTACCCAACCAGCAAAATAAACTAAACCTGACTGCATTATGTTATTGGGAAATGTTGGCCTAGTGGGTTAGAGCAGTGCACTTGTGTACTGAGAGGGCTGCAAGTACTTGGTTTGATCCCCACAGCCTCGACTCTGGGTTCCTGAGCAAAACCCTAGAACCCACACTGCTCCCCGGATGCCGCACAATGGCAGCCCACTGGTCCCCAATGGGATGGGTTCAATGCAGAGGTAAATCTCTCCAATGTGAGATCAATAAAGTTTAATTATTATTTTTATTATGACTGGATTGAAGCAGAATTGATGTAATGGAAATTTTAACCTGTGTTTATGATTTAATTGAACCAGCTATATATTTCATTTTGTTAAATAAATTGGATCTTTTCATCCAAAATAGGCAGGTTTTATGTTGAATTAATGCAAAAATAATTATATTTAAATGAGCCTATTGAAAGATCAGCAACTACAGATGCAGAAAAATAGATAATGCAATGTTACCAATTCCTCCATCTTTTAATTATTTCTTTACACATTTTGGGTGAAATATTTTCCTGTTTGGACACCTGACATAATATAACCCATTAGATAAATAATTTTAACTGTCCCCCCTGTTTCTTATCTCTGTGTAGTGCACTGGCAGACTTTTTCTAGGTGTTCTGAAAGGAAAATAAAATATGAGTGCAGATGTTGGTCCTTACCACGACAAGCGTAGTTGGAGGACCAGTGCTTGCTTGCCATACACACCACCTCTGAATTCATGGATTCATAGCCCCTCTTACAGCGGATTTTACACCGGGTCCCCATGACGTTCCTGTAGTGCTCCCCTCTGGGTGTTCTGCAGCTTACGTCACCATGCTTCAGCTTAATTGGCGCACACCATGGGGTTCCTTAGAGCAGAAAAAAAAGGACACTGAGTTTTCACTGGATGCATCGAGGCAGGTAAATGACTTGGCCTTTCAGCTGAAGAGGTTCAATAAGAAGCACTTACCTGCTAAACTAAAAAAGCTTAGAAAGATTTTATTCACAAGCTGAAAAAAAAGAAACCCAACGATCAGCATGGTGCAGCCTGATACGGTGGATTTCTTATTACCTTCTCTGTGATTCCCAATCATCCAAAAGTGTCTCAGTGGAGAGATCAGAAGATAGCTTTACTCGATGAAAAGAGTTAACGATATGTTTTGGGAGTACTTTTGGAGTTTTGGCTTTTAGAATATAACTAGAAATGTTTCAGTTTGATCAAGTTTGGTCTCTAAGTTAACGCAACTACGTATACAGCGGGCGAAATTAATAATGAACACTGCAACATTTTCCTCAGTAAATATAGTTCTAGAGGCGCAATTGACAAGACATTTTTGCTCACCGGAAGCTTCAGAAGTTTAGAAATCCTTCTGTAACCAATGTCACCATTAACATTGTAAATGTCTTGAGAAAGCTCTTTACTTTCACCCATCATGAGATGTTTCTTGTGTGACACTAGACACACCTTTTCTATAGGTCATAATTTGACAAGGGGCAAGATTGCTTTCTAATTACTGAGAGATTTCGGTTGGTGTCTTGGTTTTCCATGCCTTTTTGCTCCTCCCTTTCTTCACTTGTTCTATACTTTCCCTGTGTCATTCCACATTATTGCACATAACTGAATTTCTGGCCATCTATCTTTCACATATGTTTGTATGTGTGGATTGCATGTATTGTTAAAAACGTCATGTCAAAAGCACTTCTAGAAATATATTTACTGAGGAAAATGGTGGCATGTTCAATACTTATTTCACCCGTTGTATATCTTGATGCCCTTTCTTCAATAATTTACAGTATATCACTTTAACAATCCTAATTATTTATATTTTTCAAGAATTCACATTCATTTAGTTTCCATTCCTGACAGCAATCTTACTTTTATCATTAGAACATAAGCTCTAAATTTCAACTGTGAGGGATCATACTCCCACAAACATCAGACTGGTCTCTTACTAATCATTTGACTGTGTTTAGTCAACTACCAGCCCATCCAAAAGCTGTGTAAACATTCTTTGTGTGTTGCCAAGTTTTGAAGAGGCCATGAGTTTCACATTTCAATACTGGAAAATCTAAATGTGCAGTTTATTTCCTGCTGGCTCAGGACAAGCACACATATCTGCTCAGTTGGAAAGGAGACGCATAAGCATAGGCTAAAGGCCGTTTGGAATAAAAATAAGGAATGAGCCTCCGTTAGTAGGAAATCTGTGGAAATGTGATTTGGCAGCATTTTCCCAGTGACTGTAAGTTTAAATTTTACTGAAAGGAAGGAGCTTGGATTGGCCTTATTGATATTGAATTAAATTTAAATCACAAGCTGATTTCATCAACTGGTGTTATTTTACAAAGTTGGCAATACAAAGATATGTTAAAAGTAAATGTGGATTATGAAATTAACAGTTTGTGATTATTCCTGTAAACTCAGCAGGAGTCATTTTGTTTTTTTTTTCATTTAAACTGTGGTAAAAGGGTAGCGGGGAATCTTGAGCAAACCTTATCACTGTAAATCACACATCCAATTAGGCCATCTTTCTTTAAATATTTAGTGCTGCTTGTTTCATTTTGTTTATTTAAACAAAAAAAAATCTATTGTGCTCTGGAATCACATGCTCCTGGCTGTTTCAAGGTATTTTAACATTTTACTGTATTTTCTTTTCATTTTCTTTTCTTGAAGGTCCATCCATTGACAATTTGTTTTTTAAAGAATGTTTCCTGTTCTTTTACCTTTGTATGTTTGGAATGTCTTTTTTTTAAAATTAGATAGCCTCAAAAAGTTTTTTTTTTTTGTGTGTGTGTGTTTTTTAAACCTGATGTTCACAGAAAATGATTTGAAATGATTATCAGATGTAGGGAGAAACATATCAATGAGAACCAAACAGATCCATAAGATATAAAGAATTAACAGGTATTAACTGGTAGTACTTGTTAGGTTTCTGTTTCTGTTATGTTTTTCTTTTGCTCCTTGATTTCTAGTGTTTAGTTTTCTTTTCACTATGTTTCTTTATCCTAGTTATTTGATTATTATTTTGTTGTTGTTTTCTTATTAGTTCCTGTCTTCCAGGTTTTCCATTTGTTGTCCTCTGCTGCCCTCTTGTGTCCTCTTTCTCTTGCTCTGTTTTCTGTTCAGCCCTCACCTGTTTTCAATTCCCTCATTAGCCCTCTCCCTGTCTCTGTCCCCTTTAAAAGCCCTCCCTCTTCAGTTCCTGTTTGCTGGATCCTCGTCTTACATCTCGTCTAACGTCTGCCTTCCTCGTCTTTCCCTGGCTCCTTGAGTTTTGGTTTACCCCTGATGTTCTCTAGGTTCTGGTTCGTTTGTTATTTTGTTGGACTTTTTGATTCCTGCCTCAGTTTCTGTGTATCTTATTAAACCACTTAAATTCACCTCTGCCCACTCGTCTCTGCATTTGGGTCCTCCAAAGAAACACAGTTTTCTGACAGTACTAGCCTTTTTGGCAAATACTATAATAAAGTTTATGAGATAACAGACTTGAGGAATAAATTGTTGCCCACTCCTCTGCAAAATAGGGCAACTTTAAATCAGAAATACTGAAGAGCTTTGAAGGACACATGGCCTGTTTAAGGTCATGCCACAGCCTCATGAAAATACTAGGTCCAGATTTGGACTGCCCTGCTCTCTTGTCTTCTTTTGATTTGAAATATCCAGAGGTTTTCTTGAGCATTATATTTTGATCTTTAACCTTTTGTTCTTGGTTTTAAGGTCACAACCTCATGAACAGACGCTGTGCTTCAGGATTTGTGCTCTTGCTAGAAACCAAAACCTTGGTTCCATTAATGGATCCATCTGCTGTGTACTAAAGCAGCAAAACAGCCCCAGAGAAGACAAAGATAGTCACCTCTATAGTTACGAGAGTACCAATCCTCGTCGTCTCCGTAGTGTCCTGACCCTGAAAGTGAAAGAACAGAAAAACAGACATCTACAAAAAAAGCTATAACAAGATTACATGTTGAGTAATCTTAAAGCTTTTTTCTTGGACATGTCAGGCTGATCTTTGCGGCTTTAAAACAGCCCATAAAGCCAGCAAAGAAAACTTTAATCAGACTACAGGGGGGCTGATCTGGACCTTTTGGACAGTGAATTTCCAACAGATTGAGTTTCTCTTTAAAAAAAAAACATGTTTTAACTCAAATAGTCCTTTTGAGGCCCCCCTGCTCATGCTGATTCCAGTGGAAAAGGTTTGACTATTACAGAACTGGAGATACAGTTGAAACCAGATGTTTACAGATTCTGCCCTTTTCTTTTCCTTGCTGTCTGATATTATAGTTCATATATTTTATGTTTTTATCAGTAAGAGATAAAGAGTTTTCTTTAAATGCCAGAATAATAAGATGAAGACATTTTTCATTTAATTACTTCACCCAAATAAAGAAGTTTACATACTATAAGATTACTATGATTTTATCTTATTGAAAAAAAAACCCTAGATGATGATACAAGGATTTTTTCCCCCAGCATTTGAAGAAATAAAAGCAAAACTGTAAATGTATTTCAAGAAACTTTAAATAACACAATTTAAAAACGCTTTCTTCAGTGTTGTCAATACAAAGAAAAAATCAATCAGGACCTCAAGTCTGGTCCATCTGTGGATACAATTTCAATAGGTCTGATGGTGCCACATTCCTCTAGACAAGCATATAAAGCCTTGATCTCATTCTAGAAGGAACATTTCTGGTTTGAATAGTTTAAAAGGATCTGTGCCATCAATGCAGCCTACAAACAGAATGCAGTTACATAGAAATGGCAGGAAGAATTAGACAAAATTGTAGATTGTAAAATGAGACCTGAAACATTTGGCCTAAATCATGCATTTTAAAACGAAATTGTACAATTTGTTAAGACTTTCAAAACACATATGAAAAAAGTAATTTTCTGGCATTTTGCAAAAAGAAACAACTCTTTTAATAATACATGACAAAACAAGAAAAAAAGTTTTGTTTAATATCAGTAAGAAAAAAAAGGTTGTATCAATTTAGATATATATATATATAAAATCTGCAAACATTTTTGGTGTCAACTGTATACCTACTATAGAGCGCTCTGAATCAGCAAACGCTCTGAATACAATCACTGAAGGAAAGCAGCTGATAAACTAGGAGAAATTTCTGATGGCTCCAAGGCCGCTGGAGGACACAGATGAGTGGCAGCGGTGAATGATAAGTGTGAGAGGAATTGTGATGAGGGAGGAAGACAGAGGTTGGAGCAGATATGGAGAATGCCTGAAGGCAACAAAAATAAGAAGAAATGTGTACAGTACGAGTTAAACATGTGAAGTAGAGCGAACTGTGGTGTGAATGCGGTCTTTGTGTAGTACTCATAGAAGTATTCTGTTCTGTTTCTGCTTTGTTCTCCACCATTTATTTTTGTGACTAGTCTGTGCATTAACTGAAAACCTGTTTTGGATGAAATTCAACAATTCATCTCACACTAAAACACACATGCTCCCAGTCATTAATCCCACAGCTTTAACAGCACAGTAAAAAAAAAACACCTACAGAGTCAGATTTAGTAGTCTAATGGGAAAACCATTGCAAAGTCTCTGCATCTTGATGGGGGACTTAGTGTGCGGGGGTGTGTGTGTTTGTGTGTGCTTGCAGTTTAAATTAAAGGTACTCTGAGAAATTAAAGACTTGCACAAAAATTTAAAGCAACAAACCTACACTGCAACCAAACCCTAACCTGTCATGGGCAGGGATATCTTAGCATGTAGACTGTAAATTAATAACCCTGGAAACATGATATCAAAACAAATATTTAATCTAAGCAGTTCTTTACAATATTACGCTATCTTAGATATACGCTGAATATTGGGCATTTTGTGCAACTCTGCTTACCAATAGTTATAGCTAGAGTGAACAGATAAAAGCATAACTGTACATATTCTAATAAACTATCTCTGAAAAAAACCCATTAACATAAGAAATACGTTGGACACTTTCTTCTCAGTCTGTAGAAATGTTTCTATCAGAGCAGACAAAGAATGAAGCTACAAAGCAATAAAATGATGTAGCTTTGATATATAAGGGGTTGATTTATTTAGGCTTAGAGAACATTTAGGTTGTGAGCCCTCTTTCTTTCTCTTTTCTTTCTAGATCAACAAACAGCAGTGGGTGGGAAGAGGACCTACATGGACGTTAGTTACACACAGTGTCCTACCCCTTGGTTTTCCTATTCACACTCACAAGTCAGTTCTATACCAAGACAAGATGCTATTTGAACTCTTGCCAATAGGTGGGGCAGGTTTAAATGTGTCTGCAGCAAAGGAAAAAGGTTTAATAGACTTGGTTTACTTTATGTGAGTTGAAAAAGGAGCTCTGAATTCACTGAAATTCAAGGCAAGTATGAGCAATCCGGGACTCCTCATCGTTCATAGGTAATGAAACTGTCAATATGATGAAGGGGAAATAAGCCACCTGCATCAACTTCCTATCCGTCCCCAAAATCTCAGTTAAATCTTTGAGAGTGAAGAAACAGCAAGATCTTTTTTTCTTTCTCCTTCTCAAAGTCCAGTGTTAGAATCACTGAGCCTGATTTTCCTATTTGCCTCTCTCTCTGCGCTTTTAATAAGAAGACTTAGACGTTGATGGAAGCTTGTTTGAGTTAAATATTAAAGTATAGCTATAGGCTAAAGCAGCAGAGAGAGCGGAAAATATAACAGTCCTTTTCTTATTAACTAATTTAACACTCTGTTATTACAGCCTTAAATAAAAGAGGGTTTTTATGGCACTGATAATTTGTTAGCCTGGTCAGTATAGTATAAAGATACAGCTTTGTTTCAGCAAACCCCACAAAAATGCAAAATTTAACTGAAGGATTATTGAAAACCACGGGTAGTACATTGCAGTAACAAAGTATTTATCTGCCTTGGATTTTATCCTCCATGTCCCTCAATAAAACTTTGATATTTTCTAAAGGAATTTCTGTTTCCAAGCCAAACAAAGCAATACATCTTGTAAAAAGGAGGATAATACATGGTTGTTAAAATAAAATATAGGCCCACATTCATATGCAACATTTGCTTGAACCACTGCGCGATCAAAGCACACCCTTCCTTGCTTGATTAATAAAGCTGCAGCCCTTTGCCCATTCTGCTTTGCAATATAGTTGAACTTTAGTCAGATTAAACAGAGAATGCCCGAACTTTAATGTTCAAGTTTTGTCCCAGATTGGATTTAAATCTGGACTTTGACTTCAACATTCTTGACCAGCTGTTATAGGTCAGAGTGTGTTGTCCATTAAAAAATAAAAATAAATCTATGCAAAAAAGAGCACCTTTTAGCTTTTGCTTGATTCCTTTCCAATGTTAAAAAAAGGAACACAGAAGTTAAGAGTGTTGCCTGTTTTCTGGGTTTTCATGTAAATATCAACTTAAAATAAAATATGAAACAAAAACTTGGTTAATAAAAGAAAAATATTGGTGTTTTGTATTTTAGTTTGTTTGCTTCATAATAGTAACAAAACTGGCCTGAATTAAATCAGCATCCATCTGCTTCAACCACATGTGTTGGCAAGATGAATTTATACCACTCCTTAGCTGCAGACGTGGGCGTCACATAAGACATCATAACACCAAATTAACACAGATTAAAGATTAAAACTTGACGTCCTTTTTATTGCAGTTATTAAGTTTGTTAAACACTGTTATTATTTTAGAGGAAAGAAAAACAGAGTGATTTTTTTCTATATTTACTTTTGAACCTTTCATTTCAAAATAATTTAGAAATGGTTAATTAATGATGATAAATGGATGAATATCCAGCTTTCACTAATTTTAAAGGTTGAAACCTGATTATATTTAAGACTCCAGGAGAGTCTACAGATTTGGTAGTTTACAATCTATGAAACCAGCTTTTGTTTAGGATTTTATAAGTTGTTTGGTTTGCCATCCCTTTGCTATTTTCAATGTAAGGCGCGCTTCTACACAGCCTCATTTCAGAAACAAGATAATTGAAAGTGCTGTACTTGAAAAAAGGAAAAGAAATAAAATAGAAAAAATACACAGCAGTGGCATAAAGGTAATTCATGAACACAAATAATTAAAAGAAGAATCAAAACTATTAATAAAAAGTGATAAGATAATTATACAAAAATCGATCATAAAATAACTGATAAAAAATTAAAGGAAAGCTGGACTGCAAATTTACAAATAATGTTTATGTGGTATAGTCAAAGGCCACTTCATCTCAATTTAAAGCAAATTAGGGTTTCAACATATTTACAGTTTTTAGGGAGTTTATTCCAGATCAGTGGTGCATAGGAACTAAATGCTATTTCTCCTTTTCAGTTCTTGTTCTAGGAATGCAAAGTAAAGTAGAACCAAACAACCCAAAAGTCTGGGTGGTTGATACACTGACAGAAAGTCTTTATTAAATTTATTTTGAACTATTGTAGACTAACAGAAGTATTGCATAGGGATGCACGATATTGGGATTTTGGCCATATCCGATATGCCGATATTTTAAAACTCATGTAGCCGATAACCGATATCGATACCGATGTTAAAGCTGGACAAAATTAAGTAGTCATTGAAAATAGCAGTTTTGTTATCCATTTCTGACACTTTGAAAAATAATATACTCAAATATATTTTCTTATGCTGATATCAAATAGATTTTTAAAAACGCGGTATCGATCTATTTTACTTTTAAAATCTACTGTTACAAACTCTCTTGATATTTTGCAACTTGTTGTGAGATTTTGTTAGTAAAATAGATCGATACCACGTCAATATATCAACATATAAAAATATGGCAAACTTTCGTGAATTTTGGGGGGATTTCGTAGCATAGCGAAGACATATAGCAATATTTCATTAGTAAAAGAGATTGATATGGTGTTTTTAAATGGCAATATATCAGCATATGAAGATATCGTGATATTTTAATGTATCAATATTTTTTCCCTCGTCTTTAGAAGTTTTTAAGTCTGTAAAAAATAAGTTTTTGAGGAAGAAGAAGAAGTAGTATTTTTTTTTTTTTAGACTTTAGAAACTCAAAAGCTGATCAAATATCGGGTTAAATATCGGTGGGGTGGCCGATGTCCGATATTCAGTTTTAAGGCCGATACAGGCCGATACCGATAGGGGGCCGATTATATTGTGCATCCCTAGTATTTGAAAGTATATTCTTTGTGACAGGAAGCGGTGTAAGGACTTTACATCTGGCGCTATGTGCACCCCTTTCTTAGTTTTAGTGAGGATGCAGGCACAGCAAAAGATTGTAGCATTTTGCAGTCTGTCATATTTTAAACATACAATTTAATCTAGATATTAGGGTAGTATAATGCATTAAATCCCAGTCTACATGTGCAATTTCACAATCACAGAGAACTGCATGCAATATGGACTCGATCCACAACTCCACTACCTTCTAAAATTTTAAGGCAGCTCCTTTGTTTCCTGTCTTTTCCTAATGGATGAACAGTTTAATCCAGTTGTGCCTAACCTCAGTAACCATGGCCAGACACACCAGGATTAATCAGTTAACCCAGTAATTAAAAACAGGAAACAAAAGAACTGCCTGTAAAGTAGCACATTTGTGGATTTGTGCATGGAGCCCCTTTTGTATTGACCGTAATACAGTTTACCTGTTTGTTGGACTGCCAACACTTCAGGTATACTTTTTAATAACCGAGATGCTAAGGCTTAGAAAGAATTATAGTGATTTTTGATGAAGGGATGGAAAGAAAGGAGTCATAAAACTGATTTCATTTTAATCAATATCTTCTAAATTTTGCAGCATTGCTTTTTTTCCACTTTACAACTGTGCTCTACCTATTAAAGATCTACCAAATACAATATCAATACGTTACATGAAAGCTTGTAGTTGTTTAAACTATGAAAAAGTTGCCACTATAACAGAGCCAAAGAATTAAATGTGAAATTTCTCCATCACAGTCTCTCAGTGAACTCAGGCACCAACATGCCACTAATGAAAGACACAGTTTACCAGCAGGGCTAATGCCAACTGCCCTTTGTAAAAAAAGAAACAACCTCAAACACACAGACGCATGTACACACAAGTACGAACTGGAGACCCATCTGTCTCATGAGCAATTTTAAGGTCTGTCAGTGTGTGTTTTCATGTTGCAGCCTGCATGATCATAGAGCCGCTTCCTAACCATCTACAATCTTATAACCACTACTACTGCCTACATCCACACACAGGAGCTTTGAAGATACCTCTCCTGCTCCTAGTAGCAGGCTGCAGGCTCTCTCATTTATCTTTCTGTCAAGCTTGAATGTTGTTTTAATCCATAAAACATGTTATTATTTTTAGATTTAATGCAATAAAAAAGATGCTCAGGCAAAGCATAGAATTATAGAAAAAGCTTACTGACATAAGTGCAAACTACCCAAAAACTGCTCCAGATAAATGTTAAAACTAATGACAGTTAAGGAAAAGTGGAATTGTTCTCATTTTAATTAAAAAATCCCTTATTTCTGCCTCTGAGTAGATAAAAAGTGTGAAAAAGTAGAAGTAGCTTCAGAACTTGGAGTGGAGGAACAGACCTGAGCTTTGTGCAAAAAAAAAGTCCCCCAGAAGCAGACTGCACTCCCCCCGCTTTCCACCCCCAGCTTCCACGTAAACACAACCTCAGTTCACCAAACTCAAATCACTGATCACACTGCAACACAAGGTCCCACACAAAGAGTCCAAGTCAGAATCACTGGTGCTTCACATTCTCCCCCTCAAGGCAATGTGAAGATAAGCTCCTGGATCACTTCTGAATTATTCTTTCTTTCCCAGTGGAGTTTAATAAAACTTGAATGAAAGCCCTCTGTCAGTTCTTACCTTCATATCCAGAGCAGAGACAGAGCTGGATGAAGAGGAGCACCAGTGGCCACGGCTCCATGTCAAGAGGGACGATTTCCAGCGTGTAGGCAGGAGGAGAAGAAGGACAGCTTGCAAAGAAAACTCTCAGCGCATTCCTGTTTTTTCCAAAGATCCCGCCTCTTGCTCCAGAAACAAGGGAGGATTCTCTTTAAAGCAGGCAGGCCATCCACCGACAGGAGAAATAGGCAGGGGGGGAGCTAAGGCCTGAGGTTAGCCACATATTCAGTAGCAAAAGAAGAGTATTATCATATTGCTGTTGCAGAAAAGACATACAGTAACACCTGAGCCCAATCTGATCAGTATTAAAGCTATAGTTAAACCCAGCATTATTCATGCCACTTTTAGTTAGATATAAAATTCTAATTATTCCACCAAAATCTTTATTTCTGATCAAAAATGAAACAGGCCTCTTTAAGAGGTAGAATACCAACACAAAGCTAAGAGAAAACCAGATTTGGAAAAATGTAATTGTTTGGCATTTTTGCATAAGTAATTCAGAAGTAGCATGACAAAAATGTTTATATCCCTCTCAATATCCATCCTTCCCTTTTCTGTCATGATTTATACCAAGTGGGGTCGTGAAGGTTACTGATGTGCGCAATATCAAATTTAAAATTTTTTTCCCTTACAGCATTGAAACCCTTTTTTAGTCACTAAGCAGATGTCTATATTTTTACTGGTATTTGGACCATCTTTGGTTATGGGCTCCAATCCCTTGAGGTTGGCAGGTTTTTTTCAACATCATCCTGATACCCTCCATAGATCCTCTTGCATTTTCTCAAGTACTTTTATGTATAGAGAACATATTTAGCCTGTTATTCTGAGACAAGTTTATCTTTTTGTTGCACTCCTGAATCTTTACATATTCTCCTCTGTTGAATATCCTTTTAAGACTTTTCTTTAACTTTTGTGCCTCCTGTGCAGCATTCAGCAATAGGAACAGGAATAAACCTGCAGGGATATTACCGAAAATAAAGTGGTTCACTGAAATGACTTTAACATCAAGCAAATGGGAGGAGAGGGAGACATCAAATTATACAAAGCAATCAAGTGAGAGCAAACATGTTTATTGTTCTTATACATGCATCAGCTTTATAGCTGTTCAGGCTGCTGTTGCTTTATTACAAACAAGGCTGATAATCTATACCTGGGTTTGACTCACATTTTTACTGCTCCACATTATTTTACAAAATTCTCTAGCAGAAATTCTCTACTATAACTAGGTAGAAAAAAGCAATTGCAGCAAATATATATGAAAGGTTGGAGATTCTGGCAGCAGATAACTGCAACAACACTCGTGTGTTTCCACGCTAAATCCTTTGGTTATAGATTCGTACCAGGTGGAGCAATATATTTGCTGTATCAAGCATTTGGTTTTTAGATTGATTACGATGATACCCCAATTCAGTTTCTTACAAAGTCCCAAAACCATGTAGGTGTATATTTAGTGTAGAAAAATGATATAATACAATACAATTTTAATAGTCTGTACTCAAGTTTAATAACTGAACGTTAAGTGGAACGAAAATCTTTGATTAAATTATTCCATTACTAACATATTCGGCAGAAATAAAGGTTTATTAAAAAAAATACAGAGTGTGATTTCTCTATGTATTTTACATATATATTTTTTTCAATTAAATATCTAATATAAATGTAATTTTCTTGACATACCCATTAGCTAAGATAAAACTGTACAGAAAAAAATTGGTTAGCTGTGTACAAATATATGTACTACAGCCAGGCATAATTATTATGGGTGGTGTGATTATTCTATATATTTTTTTCTGGTTGTGTGTTGTTTAGAGTATCACTTGCAGCCTTTGAAAACTGTAACTGGTTGCATTTACTCACATTGAGGATATAGACTTATTGTTAATGTGAGAGTAAATGCAACAACATCTTCTGCAGGAGGTGGCAAACCAAAATGTTTGAGCAAACACCTTTTTAGTTTAACTCTTATGTCCTCCAGACATGGTCACTTCCGCTCAGTTAAAGTCCAAGACGGTCTCAGACCATGCATCAAACACATTGCAGTGTGTATCACAACAGTGACAACATCCTTTTTGTTCTCAGTCTGTGGACGAGAGTGTATGAGTCAGTACAGGTCCAGGTACTGAGGCAGAACATTGTTCCACATCAAATCAAAATCTAGAAAAGTCATTTTTTCTTAAAATAAGTGCATTTGTTCTTGGATTGAGGAGGTAAAAGATACATCTTGCCAATTAAACAAGGCAATTTACACTTAAAATAAGAAAACACAATTGCATTGTCATATTTCAAGTGCATATTATCTACTGTTCTTATTTTAAAAGTAAAAATACTAATTCCATTCGCAAACTCTCATTTACCTACTCAAAGTAAGGGTAAATACACTTAATTAAAAACATCTTTACTTATTAGATCGTTTTTCCAGTGCAGAATTGTTGGGGTTCTTCTGTTTTCCTCTCCTCTGTCTGCTCCTAGGAGCTGGTCTGGGTGCTCCTGAAAAAGAAGAGGAAGAACCTGTAAGAGCCGAATCCTGTAGCTCCTCTCTTCTTTTTCTCTCTGAGTTTTCTTTCACTTCTTGACTCTCTATGACTTTCTCTTCTCCCTCATCTTCTACTGCTTCTTCCTCCTCTTCATCATCTTCTTCCTCTTCTCCCTCTTCATTTTCTCCCTTATTTCCCTCACCTTTTTCCTGTACGCCCTCCTCTAGTTCTTCATCATCCTAAGTTTGTACTTTTTCCTCATCTTCTGTTTGCTTCTCATCCCAATCTTTTTCTTCCTTTTCCTGTCCTTCCTCCTCTTTTCCCTCATCTTTCTCAGTGTGGTTTTCTTCTTCCTCTACTCATTCCATTTTTTTCTTCATCTCCACAGTTTTCATCCTCCTCCTGGACTTGCTTTTCATCTTCTTCCCCTTCCTCTTCTTCGATTAAGAAGATAGATAGAAGGAAAGATATCTTCACGGTTTGGTTTTACCTGGTTTTAATAACAAAGTTGTTTTATCTGCCTATGTCAACGATGTCATTATTTTTATTAGAAATTAGCAAGATGTTGACCAACTGACCGAGATAACCCATAAATACTCTGTTTTATCTGCTGCGAGGGTGAACTGGGGCAAAAACGAAGCCTTATCCGTGGGCGAATGGTGCGAACGGCTCCCGGTTCTCCCTCAACGGCTTTTATGGAAAAAAGATGGCTTTAAATATCTTGTTTTGTTTTTGGGGATGAAAACACAGAAGAGAAGAACTTGGAAAATATGGAACAGAAAATAGAAGGCAAGCAGGCAAAGTGGGGATGGTTACACTCCCACTTGTCCTCCAGAGGAAGGGTGTTGGTTTTAAATAACCTTCGCATCGCAACCATCGCATCGCAGCTGTGGCACAGGTTTTCCTGCTTGGACCCACCGAGTGGTTTGTTGGCCAATGTACAAGCCAACTTTTTTTGGAATGGGTCTCACTGGGTGCTAAAGTCTGTTGTTTTTACCTAGAGAAAAGGGCAGCCAGGGTCTTGTCCACCTAGCCAGAAGAATGGTAGAATTTAGATGAGCAACCTGCGGCTGGATGCTACTTTGTTTTTTACAGATTTAAATCTTTTAGAGTTAAGGGGATTGCCTAAGTTTTATCAGGGTGTTTTTTTAATCCCTCTCCCTGTTTAAATTACAAATTCCAATCTGCATTGGCTGTTACAGGAGCCTTTAGTCTGTGGGAGGCTGGATGTGTGCCAAGGAGAGGGGCCTCCTTCATCCGTGCTGCTAGGGTCAGAACCATTTGGATCCAACTGACACCTTTCCTGGCCTGATCCTGGATCCTTGCTTCCCAGAGCAAAGCGGACCTCTGCTCTCCAGCCTGGACCCACAGGGGATGGTTTTATTGAATATGGACCAGAAAACCCTTTACCACAGTTCCACATAAGCAATAAACCAAAGACATCTTCAGAAAGGGCTGGTCTGAATCTGGACAGGAAAACTTGATGAAAAAGCCCTCTAGTGGCGGACTTTATACAAGCCTAAAGCCCCCAATTAAAAAAAGGAATTGGTAATATTCATAGGAGGATTTTACACTGCTCCATCGCCACGAACTTGTTTTTATCGGTTATCAATCGGGGTGTTTTAAAAGAATGTCCTTTCTGCGGTCTGTCTGAAAATGTTTTTCAAGTTTTTATGGAATGCACAAGACTAAAGACATTTTTAAGTCTTATAATTATTGTTTTTAGTCTTTTTGGTACGGTTTATGCAAAATCGTTATTTATAGGGGGAGTTAGACCGAACAGAAGAAACAAGCCAAAGGCCCAACTTTAAAATTTTTTAAGCAGTGAATCAAAGATGGCCATTGGCAGAGAGAGACTGCAGGAGAGACCTCACCTTGATGATGTGTTTCTGTGGAAGTGCAACATTAAAGCCAGAATAGGGCTGGAGTTTCACTTCCACAGGGCCACACAGAACATGGAGGATTTTATTCAGTTTTGGGGTTTTACCAAAATTTTATTTACCGGTACTGTGTCAGATGAAGGACAACTACAATTCAATGCTCCTCATTTAATGATTTTAGCTTACATTTGTTTTTTTTTTTACCTTTCTAGTGATTTTTAACTGACACTTGTTTACATCAATAATTGATTAATAATTTGTTAAAAATAAAAAATCCTCTCTTCCTCCTCTTGTTCATCATCTTGGTCTTCATATTCACTTGTCTTACTCTTTCCTTTCCTGTGTCCTTGTTTTCTTCTTTTTCATAGTCATCTTCACCATCTTCAGAATCTGTGTTGCTTTCCTCTATTCTTTTATCATTTCTGTGATATTATTTAATCACTTTCTCTTCCTCCTCAATCTGCCCCACTAGGGCCTCATCTTCATCAGTTCCTCTTTCCATTTTGTCCTTTAGCTAATTTCCCTCCCTGGTGCTCTCTTTCTCACCCTCTCCCTCCTCATGATATTCTTTACCATTTGTACAAGGTTCTCCTTTCTCTTCTTTCTCCCTGTTTTCATCATAATCCTCTTCTTTACTCTCTTCTTCCTCTGTTTTCTCCTCTTAATCTGATTGCCTAAGTTTCTCACCTCCTTCTTCCTCCTCAGACTCATTTTCCACTTCACTTCTTCCTGACACTGAAATGTCACCTTCCTCCCTGTCCTCCTCTTGGTCCTCCTCTTCACTCTGACGATGCTCTCACTCCGATCCATCACTACATTTTTCTTCCTCATCACCACTCACCTCACTATCGTTCTCTTCTTTGCTCTCCTTTTCATTTTGCTCTTGACTTCTACATTCATCCTCCTCAGCTCCTTCTCTCCCCTGAATGACTCACTTCTTCACCTGTTTCCATGCTGCTCTCCTCTTCCTAAATTTCTGTATCTTTTGTGTCACTTTTGTTGCTTTCTCTACTCCCCCTGTGAATGCTGGAGCTTGTTTTGCCCTCGCTCTCCTCTTCCTCTGATTTGCTGTCTTGCTCTTCACCCTCCTCTCCAGGTCCACTCTCCTCTGCGGCATCCAAACTGGTACCTCTGTCTGGTTCCTCTTCTTTGTGTTTTGGTCTACATGCTAACTCTTTATCTTCCATATGATTCTCATCCTTTCTTTTGATGTTGTTGGGGGGCTCATCCTCAAAGCTTTCTTCTTCTCAAAATTTATTTTCAACACTTTATTTATTCTCAATCTCCTCAGGCAGTTCCTGTTCTAATGGATCATTAATTTCTTCCTCATGTCTATTGTTTCCTAAATTTGATAAAATGCTTATCCAAGCATTCCTCTGTGTGTTGTCATCCCCTTCCTCAGAATCAGAATGCATTATTGTAGAGGAGAAGAAAGGGTGCATAACTGCACTTTTCTTTCCGCCCTGATGGGCTCTCCCACCATCTGCAAGGATGGTGGGAGAGCCCATTTGTTGCTGCCTCATTTATGTGGTTGATAGCTGCCCCTGCAATTCCTACAGCAGGTAAAAGAGACACTGCTCCAAATGTCTTCTCACACTTCTTTCATGCAGGCCTTCCAGCTCCTTATTCTCTGTTCCAGGTGCAGGTGTTTCTGCAGCAGCATGGTCAGAGGATTGGAAGGATTTACTACTACTGATGGAAAGCCCCTTGGTTATTTGAGGGCTTTGTGAGAAAGCTGTGCTGCTTGAGATTTCAGAAGCTTTCTTAGGGTGTGATGACAGCAGACTGGAGGTTTCAGGCTCTCTAATCCTAGGCTTGACTTTGCTATTAAATTCTGAATCCACATCAGCACCTTTTTCTTCAGCTCTTTTTGTTTGATCTCTCTCTTTAACATTAAATTCTTCTTCCTTTTTTGGAAGAAACTTCTGACTATCTGAGGTTTTGCTGTTAACTCCTCCAATCAGTTTTTTTTTGGAGACATTAACCCATTCTTGGCACTTCTTTCAGTACATTCATCCCCAGCAGAAGATTCTTTTGCATCAGGTAATGGACTTTTGTCATTTTTTAGGGTTTAATCCTTTTAAACCCAAAAAGGATGTATAGATTTCACATACACACACTCAGCTTGAGAAGGCTTGGTTAAAGGCACTGCTGAGTTTTGAACATTTTACTTAGAAGATTCACTCTTTCTCTTTGTTAAGGCGGGACGCTTTGAGTTTTGCTGCTTTTTTACAACAGAAGGTTTTGGATCATCACTTTTATCCTGGATAACAACATCCTCCTTTGAGACATTTTTTTGTGGATTTTAAGGTGCTTGTTCCTTTACAATCAGGAACCTTTAAAGTTGGGCTTGTCTTTCTGGAGCAGATATTCCCTTTCTTTTTTGAGTAACTGTCAAATCTCTCCTAACAGAAGGTCTTCTGACTTTACTGGTGTTGTCATGTCTTGCTAATTTAAAATTATAAAATTTCTCTTTGGCTTCCTTTCCTTCTAGATATTTTGCTTTACTAATGTCAATGTTCTGTTGATCTTTTTATGTGGCTTTTGTTTTTTTTCGTCTTGCTCTTTAATAATGACACATTGTTGTTCTTGGAGAAGAAAGCTGTCAAAAGCCCCCTTTTGAGGCCTTTTTTAGAGCTATGACCACTGTCCTGTTCCTCATGCCCCTCTGGATCTTTTGTAGTTTTAACCGTCATCCTTTTGTTTTCCTAAAAGAAAACACATTTAATTATTTGTTAGAATAAAAACTTAAAGCAGCAGGGTAAAAGGATGGTCTTTAAACTGTAAGATCTAAGACTTAGTTAAATATTTTAATCATTTTAATATCATGGCATCTGTTTATTAAGCCTTTGCATGAAATATTATAATTATACATTTTTTTAGAAAATAAATAACATTGAAAGATGTATATATCAAGGTTAAGAGCATTTCTTACTTATTAGTATGCAAAGAGAAAAGACGAAAGTTTTACTCTGAATGTCTTTAGCTATACAGCAGAACATTTTTATTTTATCACATTTAAACGCAGAGTACGGTATGATTGTAAATAAAAAGGAAAAGATTCATAGAGTGGTACATGAGTCATACATGAGTCATCATTGAGTAAAATCTGATTCTGTTAACTAAAAAAGTCAATCTTTGTGTATTCTAATCTCATTATTAATATATGTTCTTTGAAGACATCATGGGTTCGTAAGAGAAGTGAAAAATTGCATCAGAAAAAAAAAAACAAGGAACAAAGCAGGTATGTAATGATAAAAATGCACTTTGGATAAAAGTGTCTGCTAAATGCATAAACATAAACATATGTTTATGTTAAAACATAAACATAAAAATAGTTAAGACAGGTAAACCAGGCTTACTTTAAAAAACAACTGTACACCGTTCAGTTAATGCAAGACAACAACGTGTCCTTTGCAAATCTGGACTCTGTGGATGAAGGACAAGAAGAAAGTATTGTCAGAAAAAACGGGTTTAGTTAAATGCAGCACAGTCAAGGAGGAAAATCTTCTTTAATAGTCTAAAAACTAGACCTGGGCAGATCTTCCCCTTCCAGTAGAACTTATACATACAACAAGAGTTTTTATGGGATGACATACATTTTTCTGGTGTTTTCAGACACAATTTAGAGCATCATTAATCTATAGTATTTAACGCTCACATCCACACACAGATATATATTTTGTGGCTGTACACATAAACCCTCTTAGTATGAGACAGAAGTGGGTTACTGAGCCCAACAAAACGGCTGCAAACAACAATGCAGGAGACTGTTGCTGCTTGCTTCATCGCTGGCTGTGGAAACACTGATGAGATCTGGCAAGGTATCTGCCAGCTTTTCCAAAGCACTGTGTAAGTGTGAGGGTGTGTGTGTGTGTGTGTGTGTGTGTGTGTGTGTACATTCCTTAGCCAGAATACAGTACATCTACAGTATGTATTGATGCCGGCTGGAAGAAGACTCATAATAAACACTTTGGAAAAACTTTTTTTGTAGAAAACTAAGAAATTAAACCTGATTTCATTATTTCATTTAAGTTTTACATTAAGTGGAAAAGTGATGTTTTCCAGAACACACACACATATACAGGATATATGCTGAGGTATGCAGATTTCCTGGAAAAGTCGGCGAGCGTTCAACTCTGCTGCTTCCTGCCCAGGAGTGCTTATAATTTAGAGCAGAGAGAAGCAACCAGAGAAGATTAATAACATTCAGCAGACGCTGCTTTAAAGAATGTATAGTACATTTATTTCCTCCATCAAACATACCATTGCATAAGCTAATAAAAATGTCTCCTCTTACATATATGGCAAGAAATCTTCATTTCTTGAGGGATCAGTTGTCCCTTTGGAGCTTCTCCCTCTAAAACAAAAAAGAGGACTTGCTGATGCAGATTCTTGGCTTACTTGCTTGGTAATTGTATTATTGTAAGATACCTGCTTGTTGTCCTTTTTGATTAAGGCAATTATCAGCAAAATGGAAGAGTGGTCCGTTAGGGCTGCAGGGTTTGTTAGGTGGTAAAACACAAGATGGTTTGTCATTTAAGGGTTAGGGTTAGCCTGATGTTCTGTTCATCTGGACGAAGATACAGAAGAAGGAAGCTTTTTAGGTTTGGATCTTGAGGGAGCAGCAGAGGAAGCTTTACTCTGACATGAATAAGATGATTGTGGACGTGGGCTTGAGGAATTGGAGAATAACACGACTCAGGGAACAGATAAGGACTGAGATCTGGGGAATAAAGCTCATTGCTGTTGCTGTTTTGGGGAAGGATGTGGGGTGGGAGCATGCAGTTTCAGGTTTTTGGCTAGTTCTGGACGTTTGCCACGAGGTACTGAGGAAGGCAGAGGTAAGACAAAGGGGGTGGTGGTGAGGCAATTCTCCAAACAGCTCCACAAAGGTGTTTAAAATCTACCTCTGGTGCCTCTTCAATGTGTTACTACTGCAGAACTGTAAAATCTGTGTTATACTTCTCCCTACTGGAGATAAACTTTTATTACAACCAGGTGAGAAATAGTTCTATATTTTTAGTTAGGTGAATACCTCAATGATGTGTTTAAATAATGTTAAAGGTGTTCTAACAGATGCATGATTAGGATAACAACAATGTGTCATTAAAGTGCAGGCATAAAAGTTAATAAAATTAAATTCTGTTTATTAGGCACGAGCAGCGAAGCTCTGCGAGAGCCTATTGTAATTCTTTATTAATATTGTTATCATTATTATCATATACATTAAGTGTATCTTGTAAACTCATATGGTCCTTAAGGTAATGAGCACCAAGAGTGGGCAGTGTTGGCCTAGTGGTTAGAGCAGTGCACTTCGATCCCTACAGCCTGCACCCTGGCTTCCTGAGCAAAACCCTTAACCCCACACTGCTTACTGGGTACCGCACAATGTCAGCCCACTGCTACTCAAGGGAGATGGGTCAAAATGCAGAGACCAAATTTCCCCATTGTGGGACAGTAAAGGAATTTACATTACATTTACAAGATGTTACATTCTCACTTTTTTTCTGTGCCGAGCCTGAGCAGCTAAAGCTGAGGGTGGACAACTAAAGGGGAGTGGTGGCTAGCGGTCAGGGCATTGCGCTTGGAACCCAGAGGTTCTGAGTTCAAGCCCCACTACCACGGACTGCCACTCTGGGTCCTTGAGCAAGACCCTTAACCCCACACTGCTCCCCGGGGCGTCGCACAGTGGCAGCCCACTGCTCTCCAAGGGGATGGGTTAAATGCAGAGAGTGAGTTTCATGCTTTGTACTTATGACAATAAAGTTGAATTCTAAATATAATTCGAGCTGGGTCCATGAAAGAGTCCTTTAATATGTTTTTAGACTCTTCTAGGAAGTCTGTGATCACAGCATCTTTCTCCCTGCACCATACCCTGACTTTGTGCTACTGCTCTGCCAACAGCCACTACCGCAGGACACCTATACATGTGAATGACACAAAATAGGGGGGTTGATTATTGTGCATCCAGTTGCTATCAATCATCCTCTGTTTCTGGGCTTTCACGAAATAATTAACTGCTCCTTAGAAATTGAAACTGTTTGCAAAATTATTTGTACCCATTGAGCTTTTTAACAATTTGTCAATTTACAACCACAAACATCAGTGTTTGGGGGACGAGTTATATCATAGAAAAACACAAAGCAATGGATTTCTGTAAACTGGAGGGAACATTTGTAAATTTCTTCTTAAACTAATATCTTTGCTGAGTGTCATCTTTTGGCTCCAGTCAACGCATTCCAATGTCAATCATTCCCCGTCTTTGTCTCAATTTAAAATTGATCAAAACCTTGTCTAGTAGCTCTGGTTGTGTGTTTAGTGATGTTATCTTCACTACATGCTATATGCTGGGTTTAACATTTTTCCTTTTAGAATTGTTTCAGTTTAAGGTTTATTTAGGAAACATGTAATTTCACTGTTATCATTCTTCTCCATTTTCAAGTATGTTGATGCTGTTAAACATAGCATAATTGTAGTGATCCACTAACACATTAAAGTGATGTTAATTGTATTTGTGTGATATTTTAAGAGGTTCAGAACAATGTTTTACCAAGTGTAGTAAGGTGCCAAAATGGCATTAGAGCAACACTAACTTTAACTGCTGTCAACACAATCATTTCCAGCAAGGGTGTTTATAGTCTGCAAGTTTGAGGAATTAACTCTAAGACTCGCATCTAACAACTACAGCGAGCCTGTTATGTAGGGCTTCTCATTGGATATGCCTATACAGCAGCACTAGCTTCACTTGAAGTTATAATAGGTTGTAAAAATAAACCCTTTGCACAGAGATCAGAATGAGGATGGGGTATAAAAGTCTCATCAAACCCCTACCGAGACAGACAAGGAAATCAAAGCTTTGTGCATCAGCTCATAGTAAAGGAGCTGCCAATTCCATCAGTAACTGATGTGTTAAGGACTTTGGAATCAGATTTCATGGAGAGCAATTACAGAGAAAAATGTGTCCCAAGATGATGTTAATTTTATACAGTTCCTCAGCAACAACATCACCCAGTAGGACAAAGGGCATTACGAAATGCCTCTCCTGTTCAAAGCCAACCATCCGCCCAACCTTCCAAACAACAAGAAACAAGCTCAAGTTTGCCTACAATGTCTTAAGAAAAAAATTTAAGGCCAATAAACAGTACAATGAGCAATATAAAACATTCTTGGAAGAGACTATACATAAGGGTAATGCAGAACCTGCCCCTACAACTTCTGAGGGAGAGACAGAGTGGTATCTTCCACATCACGGCATCTATCACCCCAGAAATCCAAATAAGTTGAGAGTCGCTATTGACTGTTCTGCCTGTGTCCATGGTGTTTCTCTAAATGAAACGTTGCTTAGTGGGCCCATTTCATCAATCCTTTGTTAGGAGTTCTATGTTGTTTCAGGAGAGAGGCCGTGTCATATGTGTCAAGAACTGAGGACAGATGGACCCATTATTCAAGGCGAGACAGAGCTGTGGCTCGCGGACACTGCAGGCGGGGGGGTGAGGCACCGCCCAATCTCAGACACTCTGTAGTGGGAGAAACACAGGTAGGTCGTCAGGGATCCAGAACAGACAAGAACAGAAACAGGTGGCAGGATCCAGACTTCCAGGCATCCACAGGCTCCAAGGAGGGTTCAGAGTCTGACTGGGACCAGAAGCATGACCAGGTGGTCACACACAGGAGCAGACAGGCAGGCTCAGTGGAAGAGGGTAGCCGAGACAGGACGTAGAACCGGAACTTGAAGCAGGATTTTAAACTGGTCTCCTCCCTGGAGCCAGGCTTACTGTATAAAAACTGAACCTCCCCCCATATTGAGCCAGAAACCCAGAGGACTCCGTGGGGGAGGAACAGTGGATGATCAGGAGACGATACAAACACAAAAACCCTCTTTCCACTGGCGGCTAGGATCCAGGACATGAACCATGAACTAAAACTGAAACGACAGACTGACAGAAAGACAAGAAATGATCTGGCACTGAATGCTCAAGCTGAACTGAATATAAACCAGAGGAAACAGGTGAGAGGAATAAATTATAATTGAGGCAGGGAGGGAAAACGACAGGTGAAAGGAATTACTAATTAAGGTGGAGCAAACAGGCCAGATCATGACAATATGAAGGATGTTTTACCAAATTCTACATTTGTACTTAAAGAAATACAGTGAATACATAAAAACAAAATTTGCACAAATACAAATACAATTTATGATCCTACCTGACCTAATCACAAAAACTATCATGCCCTCATGTTTTTGTGGCCTGTACAGTGGGACAATTGTTAGGTTCCTTCTACGGCATTCTTTAAAGATATAGAGGACAATCTTTTATTTTCGGAAGGATCATCTAAATAAGTGGTCCTCCTACAGTAATTGCCAATCATTCTGGTAATATGTTTACGTAAGGTCGTCCTTTGTCTTCGCTCCGATAGCTATCTTTTTGTGCACATGCACACTTTCAGGCGTATATAAGTGGTGAGCTACAGTTTCAGGCAGTCATTGAAGCTCATCTTTCTCCCCACGGTTCTTTGAAAATGAACTGTAGAGAAAAAGTATCTACGAAGTGTATGAGAAGAAAAGAAAGGCCTCAGAAGAGGCAAATATATCCCAGAATTCTTTGCGCGGAGAGCTCCCTTCGAATAGTTGCCATAGGCTGTCACTACCTGAAAGAGGCGCAAATAACAAAGATGGTGCAAGCACCGCTGAAGCAGAAGGAGTTATGTGACCAACTGAGCAAAAATCAGTGATCATCTGTCAAAACCATAAGTTAACCGAGTTTGCTATAAAGTCCACTATATAGTCCCCACTGTATGTTGACACAGTAAGCTTTTATGAGAGTTAGATAAAATGTTTTTCTTCATCTAGGTTTTCAAATTTTTTGTTAGATCCATTCCAGCCAGGTTATTGTTGGAGAACACAAGGAGGGACACCCTCATGTGGAGAGACTTCCTGGAGGCTAGTGGAATTAGCTTCCTCTCTTCCTGCCGTTAAAGCCACGGTCTGCAGTGTATTAGCTAAAAGTAGCCTTCCGCCTTCCTGCCATCAAAATCATGGACTGCAGTATATAATCGTGACTGCCTGCTGAGTTGGGTGGGAAAGAACAGAGTCTCCTTTTGCTTGCTGTTAGTGGAATTTCCCCTTTTAGCACTGGCACCACAGTGTTTTACAGTTGAATCATGTGGAGACGCCCTCGTTGATAACTGATTGATAAACTCTGTGAAATATTCTCTCCAAGCCCCCTCAGTAGGTGCTCTCCATCTCCAAGGCCTTTCGTGTGTGCTCCTCATCTCCAAGGCCCCTGAGTGGGTGCTCCTCATCTCCAAGGCCCCTGAGTGGGTGCTCCACATCTCCAAGTCTCCTCCGCTGGTGCTCCTCATCTCCAAGGCCCCTGAGTGGATGCTCCGTATCTCCAATTCCCCTCTGTGGTTACTCCTCATTTCCAAGGCCCCTTTGGGGGCCTCAAACTGTGCGTAAGTTCATATGTTCCTGCTCCACAGGAAGCGGATTTCAAGCTTCCTGGACCATGGGCTACAGCCCCCTAAGATCCAGTGCCAGGGGCACTGGACCCCAGAGTTCATGCTTTGTCTAGGTTACAAGGTGAACCACCCTCCTGAGCAGTTGTCTCACAATCGATGATGTCTTGGGTTTTTTTGCTTTTGGAATTTTCAATTCTTCCAGACCCCTCCACCCATCCTGTTTGGGTTGTTTTGGTTTTTGGAGTCTGCAAGGTTTTTTTGAGGGTACAAGAGACACACAGAGAGGTCATCAATGCAATGGGTTTGTGACTGACTACATAAACTTCTGTGTAGATCCCTATCAAAATCCCTACCAGAACAGTGAAATGCTTTTCAAATAATAAACCGTGAGTTCCATTCACATCCTGCCATCCTCTGCCATTGACCCTCCTACGTACTTCTATAGAAGATATATCCTGCCTACAGCTATCAACAAATACAACAACTCAATGAAAAGAAAAACAAAACATAGCAAAACATAAGTAAAAAAAAAAAATCTTAATTACAAAATATAAGCAGTCATTTTTGGGATATATTATTTGAAAACTTTATTATGCAATTATAGTATCATTTGTAATTAAAGTGTTGATTAGTTATTAAGTTTGTTAAATCAAAATAAATGTGATTAGAATGATCACGCACTTTAGACTCACCCAAATTAAATTAAAATTACTATCTGTCCTGTACGGTAGTTTTTTTTTTTTCCATCAAGCCTTAAAAAAACATTAACCAAAATCATCACTTGAATATATTAAATATAATTTTCTACATAGCCAGAGATCTGATGTTTAAATGGAAAAGATTGATTAGTTTAACACTTTAAGAAGGAGGTAAAGGTTTGATTTCCTTAGGAAAAATGTCCCAAGGATCCATTGAAGGAACATGGTTCTTCCAGTCAGGCTGAAGAGGAGGATTGTTCAAAGCCATCAAACATCCCAACCAGAAACACTCAGAGGTTAGAGATCCCAGTTCAACCTTCCCTTCCCCTGAGCTCGGACTTCCATGTTCAGGGAAACCAGTCTGTGAAGTCAATTTTTAAAGTTAGGCTGGATTTTTTCAATGAGAGCTCCAAATGAAGTTGTTTCCTATTTAGATTCTGGAGCTGGAAAATCTGTTACAAACCTTTAGAACATCTTTACTGCTGTAAAACACCGCCATCTGCAGGTTGTGAAGTGTTAGCTGTTTGTACTCTTTTACCTGGAATACAGGAACCATGAAGTTAAGACAATCTGTTCCCATAGGTTGCTTTAATGTTGTAGTAGAGAAAACTGTCCTCCAGTCCCGTACCTTTTGAGGATTTATTTCACTGCTGGACTTGGTCAGTTCAAATATGTCTTCCATCTTTTGCTTTTTTTTCTTCATTTCATCTAAGGCTGCTTCAAAGGTTTTCTAGAAAGATAAGTTTGAGTTTAGAAGAGACATAATTGGTAACTGGGCTGATGGTTCAATCAGTAAGACCTAAAAGGTTCAATGAGACAAGGATGTATTTATTTATTTATTTATTTATTTATTTATTTATTTATTTATTTATTTATTTATTTATTTATTTATTTTTTGTACAAGGTGAACTTCTCGTTTATCGTTCCACAGAGAAATGTTGGCTACTGGCATTTCCAAAAACAGAGTGTGGGGTCACAAGTTAGAAAAATATTACATGACTTTAATTTACATTTAAACCACTGACAGAGAGGAGGACAATTTCCTATTTTTTCCGAAATGAGTAGAGCTAATTAGATTTTGAGGGTGTTTAGATAGGTTCTGAAATCTGCAGATCAGTATACGATCCATAAAAATGAGGATGAGTAAAATATATACAATTATCTTTAGTGGGAGCTGTTGGATCATTTGAAATGCAGTCAAACTGATTTTAGCTCCTGACTTCAACTGCCTGGGGTTAGCCTATCAACACTTTCAGCATGGGTTCCACCAGAGTTGCTTATAACCTGAGCTGACCATAACTCTTTATCTTGCCATTTTCCCTGAGAGAAGAAAAGGTAAGAGGGACAGAGCAAGATCCAAGAATGGTCCTAGGCCATTCTCAGGCAGTAGGACACTGAACTGTTGGCAGCCCTTAGGAACCTATACTGCGTCAAAGTAGGTATAAAGCAACATGCAGTAGGTCTAAATAGTCTCCCTTTTGCTTCTCAGTGAGACCTTTGAGGGAGGGTGGACCATTAGCGTAATAAGTTAGAAAA
>NW_015151444.1:117725-118801 GCF_000732505.1 Cyprinodon variegatus
ATCCATCCATCCATCCATCCATCCATCCATCCATCCATCCATCCATCCATCCATCCATCCATAAACATAGCCTGCTGCCTGTCTCCAGCTGTCTCTGGGTGAAAGGCGGGGTGCACCCTGGATAGGTCCTCAGTCCATTGTAGGGAAGAGACATACAATCATGCACACACACATTCAAACCTGAGGACATTTTAGAGAGTTCTGGAGATATTAAAGCAAAGTAAATTGAATGTGTTTGATATCCAAAGATTAACTCTAAACATTACTCACTCTGCCTTTTCAAGTTTTCCTTTGTAAAATTTCTCCACCTCGCTAATGCTGCAAAATAACAAAAAAAGTAGACACCATATTTTAGTTGATGGATGAGGTCAATTTCTTCAACTAAGTTATACAGATTCAAATCTCATATATTTTCTTATCCGGGTTTTTTTGTGCATTATTTTTTTTGCAGTTTTCTTGAATTCCTCTGTGGAACAGTTAATAATATGATAAATCGAGAATGATGCTAACTTAGCATAGACAAGGTTTTTTTTTTTTTTTTATCTCAGAATAATAATTATTATTCAGCATTATATTTCAGTTTCTCCTGTGTGAACATAAACTGTGATTATCTATGGACCAGTGGAGTAGTTGAGACAGAATCCATGTAAATGACAATTATCACTATTCAGCAGGGCAGCGCTCCCTATGTTTAGGTTAAAGATCAGTAACAGAACCAAAATAACATCAGTGTATTTGAGTGTTTTGTAATAAAAATACAACATAAAAATAATACCTACTCCATTTGGATCTTTTTGTTTTCTAGTTCTTCTTTTTCAGCCCGTAGTTTCTTGTTAAAAGCCTGTAGTTTCTCGTTGTCAGCCTGCAGTTTTTCATTTGCAGCCTCTAGTTCCTCTTTGTCAGACTGCAGTTCCTGATTTTTACCTTTAAGTTCCTCTTTTACAGTCTGTAGTTTCTTGTTAAAAACCTGTAGTTTCTCGTTGTCAGCCTGCAGTTTTTCATTTGCAGCCTCTAGTTCCTCTTTGTCAGACTGCAGTTCCTGATTTTTACCTTTAAGTTCCTCTTTTACAGTCTGT
>NW_015151444.1:118936-119156 GCF_000732505.1 Cyprinodon variegatus
ATTTACGATCCGTAGTTCTTCTTTGTCAACCTGTGGGTTCCTGTTGTCAGTCTCAACATACGTCAACCTGTGAAATCATTCAAATGCAGATAATAACAAATTTTTATATTATATATGGATGGATAGATGGATGAAGAAAGGTTTGATGAATGGATGGATGGTGGATAAATGATGGATAGATGGATGGAAGATGGATTGTTGTTTGATGTTTGGATTGATG
>NW_015151444.1:119406-121586 GCF_000732505.1 Cyprinodon variegatus
TGGATGGATGGATGGATGGATGGATGGATGGATGGATGGATGGATGGATGGATGGTGGATAAATGATGGATAGATGGATGGAAGATGGATTGTTGATGAATGACAGATGGATGGATGTTTGGATTGATGAATGAAAGAATGATGGCCAGACAGATGGATGATGGATGGATGGATGGATGGATGGATGGATGGATGGATGGATGGATGGATGGATGGATGGATGGATGGATGGTGGGTGGATGGATAATGGATGGGTGGATTGGACGGTGATAAAAGGATGGGGGATGGATGGATGTAAGTATTTTGATGATGGTTTTATGGATGATAGATGGATGGATTGATGGGTGGGTGGGTGGCTGGCTGGATGGATGGATAGGTGATGATGGAGGGATGGATTAAGAATTGATGAAAAATTCATGATGGATGCATGGATGGATGGATGGATGGATGGATGGATGGATGGGTGGATGATGAAAGTATAGATGGTGTTGGGATCTGGAGGTCTGTCCACCTTTCTCCAGCAGAGGGCGCCCTAGGTCTCCTGGAGCTGAAGCTGACGACCACACCTGCAGCTCATTGGTTCATCAGGAGACCTGCATTTAAGCAGCGGCAGGACAACACTCCAGTGCCAGAGTGTTAAGCCAGTTACGGTTAGCAAGCCTGAGCCAACCAACCTGTCTGATTCTCTGACTCCCTTGTAGGGCTGGGCGATAATTCAATAACGATATATATCGATCGATAGACNGATGGATGAAGAAAGGTTTGATGAATGGATGGATGGTGGATAAATGATGGATAGATGGATGGAAGATGGATTGTTGTTTGATGTTTGGATTGATGAATGAAAGGATGATGGTCAGACAGATGGATGATGGATAGTTGATGAATGGATGGATGAATGGATGGATGAATGGATGGTTTGATGGAAGGTAGGATGGATGGATGGATGGATGAAAGGATGGATGGATGGACGAATGGATGGATGTTTGGACTGATAAATGGATGCATGGATGGATGGATGGTGGATGGATACATGGGGGAGGGTTAGAGTGATGGATGATGGATGGGCTGTTGGGATCCAGAGGCTTGCCCTCCAGAGGGTGCCGAGGATCCCTTCCTGTTTTTATGTTTTTTCTGTTGGGATCTGGGGTACTGTTGGGATCTGGAGATCTGCCACCTGTCTCCAGCAGAGAGCGCTATGGGTCTCCTGAGCTGGAGCCTCCTGCACACCTGAGGATCATCAGCCCATCAGGAGACCTCCTACTGTACATAAGCAGCAGCCAGACCTGTCTTCAGCGCCGGAGTGATGTCCAGTTTTGGTTAGCGGAACCTGAGTCTCAGCTTATACTAAGAATCTCTGTCTTTTCAAGAGAGCAACCTGATCCTAACCAGTCTCTGTCTTCTCTGCTCCTAGGAAAACCCGACTGAACACTGTAGCTCTGGAGGAGCTCATGCTTGGAAACCTGCCTGCCTGCCTAGAGAAGCCAAACTTGAAGATCCTCAGTCTGTATCTCCCAGTTAGTTCTCAGGAGAGAACTAGGAGAACAACTCAAGGTCTGAACCTCGCTAGCCTGAAGCTAAGCTCTGCCGCTGCTAAGATCTCTGCTGAACCCACAATCTCTGGACCCAACCGGTTCCCTCTCTCCACCGAACTGTCTGAACCTCATCAGGTACAAATCAGAATCAAGACTCTGTCACGACATCACAGCTACCTGGCTAACCAAACGACTCCTCTCTGCAGATTACTCTGTGAAGCCAATCCCGGACCAGTACCAGAACCAGTGCTTGTTTAATTCTGTTTTTGCATCTTTAATAAACTGTTAAACTTTTACCCTGCTTCGTGTGGTGTTCTGCGTGTGGGTTTAATCACAGAGACCCATCATGACATGGGCACTGAATGATGGATGTATGATGGATAGTTGATGAATGGATGGATAGATGGATGGATAGGTGTTTAGATTAATAAATGGATGGATGATGGACACATTGATGGATGATGAATATCCATGATGAAACTAAGGATGAGTGGATAGATTGATAATGGATGGGTGGATTGATCGATGATGGATGGAAGGATGATGGATGGATGGATGCATGGATGAAAGGATGATTGATGGATTGATGATGGCTCAAATGATGATAGATGGATGGATTAATGGGTAGGTGGCTGGATTGAGGGA
>NW_015151444.1:124824-143760 GCF_000732505.1 Cyprinodon variegatus
ATGGATGGATGGATGGATGGATGGATGGATGGATGGATGGATGGATGGATGGATGGATGGATGGATGGATGGATTTTAAGCCAATTAGCTTGATTGGAAGATGATGGGAGGATGGGTGATGTATATATGCATGTATGTACAGATGGATGGATGATGCATGGATGGGTGGATGGATAGATGTATGGATGGATGGATTATGGAATGATGGATGATGGATGGATGAATGGATGGATGATGGACTGATGATGGATGGATGATGAATGGATTGATGATGGCTCAAAGGATGATAGATGGATGGACTGATGGGTAGGTGGCTGAATGGATGATTAAAGATGGATGGATGATTGCTGGTGATGGATGGATGCATGGATGGATAATGAATGGATGATGGATAGTTGATGAATGGGTGAATGGATATATGGTTTAATGGAAGGATGGATGAATGGATACATATTTGTATTGATAAATGGATGGATGATGAATGAATGTATGGATGATAGATATATGGATGTAAAATGAAAAGCATCAAAAGGTGGCGAGACAAAGTATTAACTCAAGGGGAGAAATATTTTTCAGTTTTTTATTTGTTAGGAAGGTTTACAATAATCAATACATTTCATTCCACTTCCTGAATATGTCGTACTTGTTGTTGATACTTCTCAAAAAATTACTGTGTTGTCTTTATGTTTGAAGCCTCAAATGTGGCAAAAGAAGAGAAGTTCAAGGAGGCCAAGTAATTTCACAAGTTTGCTGGTCGAGATTCTCAGCCATCCAGGTCAAAGCCAGTGGGGGGTCCCGATGTCAAATCTCAAAACGAAATTGGTGGGGACACTTTTGTTTTGTTGGGTGGAAGGTGAGGGAAACAAACATAACCAATGTTGACCGGAAAGGTTCATGGAAACTAGAGTAATTAGCAACACCGTTAGCATTAGCTATAAAGATGTAACTTACTTTATGTGGCAGTTTTTCTCATCATGGAATGTTTTTATTATTAATATGCTGCATTACTTTTTATCTTTGAAACCTTATGGACAAATGGAATAAAAGCAATATAAGATTGGATTTATAATATGGCCTCACGATCGTTTTAAAGTCGTAGGGAAGTCATATTTAAATTTCAAACCATTCTGGCTTAAACATGCATATAAATGTACTTTTATCAGACGATAATGTCCCAAAAGTTAGAAAATTATTTATGCAGACCAGTTAGTTATACGTCAGCCTGTACACCTAAATTTGGCGAATCATACATCAACTGTCTGTTAATCTAATTTCTTTCAGTCATAGCCTCTTGATTTATACGTTGCGGCTAATATATATACGCAACGGTTAAAATAAGAAATAAGGATCATTTACTTCCCCATTGTGTTACGTCCCAATGTTCACGGGATGGACGTCTGTGTCTTCGGCAGGCGTAGCGTTCACACAACTGGCAGTGTTGCGAGGCAAGGGCTCAAACATGTACGGCTGTAAGCCTTCTACACCAAACCAAGCTTCTGCCGCCCTGGCATCCTCTTCCACAACATATTCGTCCCCGCTTTCCTCCTCTAAATAAAAAATGTATGACGGAAGAGACTCATCCACAACCTCCGACACAAAACTCTTGCATGTTTCCGCTGTGCATAGCGTTCCTTGACAGTGTCGTTTCTAAGTCACCAATTTAGTGCTACTTGGTCCCAATGGAATTTCCCATTGGGAACCTACTAGCAATAAGTTACTAACTGGTTAGCATGATGCTTCTGTGACTCCGGCTACAACCAAAAAGCCTGCGATCCTTCTGCCACAAAAAACCTGCCCCCTTGATAATTGATCAATCACATTCACTTTATTCACTCGTTTAAAGTTGGGCACCATGCGGGAGATTTCGGAACTGCGACCGTTAGAACAGCTGCTTCTCTACGACTTTAAAGGTAGTATGCAGGTGTAATTTAACAATTCTGATTTAACATTCTGCTATATCTTTAGTAATTATGCGTTGGTGCTCGTGGTTTCCATAAAATGAACCTTGCAGTTGAATTGTGAACAATCTAAATTTTCTAAACATGTATAACATGTATACAGTATATTGGTAATAGTTTAACTGGTGCTATTTTCAAGTGTACTGCTGTCTGCAATGTAAATATACAAAACAGAGCGGAGGCAACCCAGTGGAAGTTATATTCAGACATTGTAATTATTGAGTCCTCTTTATTAACCTTTTTATCAACAAATATGCATTAGTAAAAAAACGTAATGCAGATACCTACCCTGACTGGTCTGCCTTAGATGTTGCCATATTTGCTGGAAATCTGTTGGGACATAGATTGTGAATATAAATATTTATGGATTCCCTCTATAATAAAACAGTTCTAGGGATGGAAGATCCAGATACCAGATCATGCCAGAAAGAAGTCCTCAAAAGTGCCTTCTGATTCCACCTAATGACTTACACCAAGCACTAACTGTAGGCTGTGAAGTATTTTAGTGGATTGCTTTAGCATTTTCCAGTAGAGGTCAGTAGTTACTCACATCATATCAGCACATTATGGGTAAAAAAACCACTGTGAACAGGAGTTTAACTAGAAACCCTAACCCAGACCAGATTATTGGCTGAGGCTGTTTTATCCAAACACTACCGCAATGACATAAATTAAGAAATCAATCTAAAACCAATTAAAAGGGAACCAGACACAATGTTTGTTAATTTTGGCATTTAACAATTTTTGTTGAAGTTCTGACCCCATCACGCACAAAGCATTTTCTCAGTAATTCCTTTAAGGAAGTAAACATTAAATATCTAAATATCTTAATCGGGTTTTTACTTTTTATGTAAACTCTCAGAAGATCATTTAACTGTCAGTTTTTAGGTAAGAATAAACCACATCACATTTTTCTCCAAATTCAATTTAGCCCTCCCTGTTTTCTCTAATTTCCCTTTAATATTCCTCAGAAGTGGTTTGAAGTTTGATTAATTTCTGCTTTCTTACCTTTAAATCCTCAAGTGTTAAAGAGCAGCAGATCTAGTGTTTCTTGTCGGGTTTTGTCTGAGTTTGAAGAAGAACCGATAAAGGTGTTGCTTATCATTTCTCTGTGACGTTAACTGGCTTAACCTGTTTTCCCACAGCCGGCAGCATATAAAATCACTTTACAAACTTAAGATAGAAAACAAATATATTCAGACCTGTTTTCTCTTTTAGTACATTTCATACTGGCATTTTCAAATGAAAATATTTGTTATTGATGTTATTGATAACTAAGACCACCTGTAGACAAGGGTAGAGAAAATATATTTAGAACTAAAGATGAACTAAAGCTGGCTAAAATAAAACATTGTTAAATGCTTAACGTTGATGAGCAACAGATTTCTATCTATACAACCATTACGCAGATAAGAAATTTTAACAACAACCCAAGCTGTGATTAATGAGGCAAGTTTATGCTATTAGCATTAACAGTTATAGAATCAGAAACTGTCACCATTAAATCATTAAAAACTCTCAACAGTGCTGTCTCAGTGCTATGAAAAGGTTTGACGCCAGATTGGAACTTCTCATATATATAATTTTTCCACTTCCTCTCAGCATGCCGGCATAAGCACCTGAGAGCGCGTGTGAAGTCATCAAGCCACAGTTCAGAAAGTGATTTAGTGAACTTTGTTCTAAAAGGTGCAACAGAATCAAGAATATCCACACATACCGAAATAAAATAGCTTAAAAGATCTTCAGAGTTAAAAGCATGACAATCACCTAGAATGTCAGGAAGATCACCACAAACAACAGCATCATTAAACATTAATGTTTATTTTACAATGGAATGCAAGAAGCTTATTAGCAAATGGACAGGAATTCTATAAACTAAGAAGTAAGTAAAACATGATATAAATGGTACAATCAAACAAAAAATAACATAAATCAAAGCCAAAGTGAAAACTTGAACAGAACCCAAAACCCAGAGCAGCAGATGATGACAGGTATTTAATAGTCACAACCTTGAAGATGTATTAGAATGGCTTATTTTAGACTGAGCAAATACGTCAAACAATGCTTTATAAAGTAAATGATCTTTTTCTGCTAGTCTAGAATTCATTAGCCGTTCGAAATGACAAAACCTCTAATTAACCATTAACTCAAGATTAGTTCAAACTTTGGGGAACATCAGAGTGAAACTCAATGTAACGTATAATGTATTCATAATAAACTGACTTATGATTCTTTTGACTAATATGATATCTACTGTATTGGTTCTGTTTGGTGACTAATCACGGTATACTAATTTAGTTTTGAGTTGAAATATTAAAAAGTGTAAGTATGTGTTTATAGGAGTAGAAATTCTTCCATCCCTAGTGTAAAGCATGTAATAGAGGCTAACTGACTGGGTTGAAATAATTAAATAATTTGAAATTAATTATAATAGATTCTGACTGAAAAATAAATATTTTTTTTTAAGTCTCCATTAGCTGTAACGAGTACAGCTACTGTTACTGTAGTAAATTTGCTGCTCACAGAACATTTCTTTATTATGAGCAGAACAATAACACTGATCAAACAGCCTTAGGCTGAGTTTACTAAGGGGAATGTTATATCTTCCTGTCTTCATCCTTCTCATTGCCTGCTCTAAACTGCTTGAGTTGTAAATGAGCACAACTGCAACACATAATGTGATATAATTCCAACATCTTTATTTATATGTATTCATCCAACATCTTTTATTTGTTAAAAAGAAAATCCGGGAAAAATAATCACGTAGTTTTGTAGAAACAGCGACAGTAAATCTTTCAGATACCCAAAAATCTATTTTAGGATCAATTAAATGTATTTTATTTCCTATTTCATTGTGGAATACACAGATTTAAGATGATTATTTATAAAACCAAAAGCCATAACAAAGATATTTAGTAGTGGATTAAAATCAAATAGGAAATTGTTGCATTTCTAAAATATAGCGTTAAATCATACATTTGTGTTTAATTCATTAATAAATCAAAACCTCAGAAAAATTGCAAATTAAACTAATATTTCATCAAACTAACTAAGAAATTAAAGTTAGGAATTTCTTTTCAGGGAGAGCCCAATCTGGTTGTTTTTTATTCCATTGCAACAACAGCTGGGGCACGTGAAACTTTACCAATTCTGCTAATTTCTTTGGTCATAAACTCCATCTTAATGGACCCTTTAGCCTCAGAATTTATATCTGTCGCTGTGGCTGTTATCTCAGAGGCTCCAAAGCTGATATCCAGCCTGACTGTACGATTCTTGCCACCAGTGGTATCAGGCATGTCAACAATGAATGAACCAGCTTCCTCCACTCCCCAGTCATCTGTATACATTACATCTCTTCTTTCTGTTTGATAAAATCTCATGCTCATTCTTTCCTGGTCTGATCGTATTGGACTAAAGAAGCACTCTCTGGTTTCATTCCAATTCACATCTTCTCCTTCAGTCACCAGTACACTGAAAATATCCTGACAATAGTCAGACCCCTCTTCTGTGAATTTCTTCTCTGCTTTGTGTTTTTTCGCATTAAAGGTGCAACACACAGATATGCCGTATGTGAAGGCACTTTTCCTAGAAGCTAACACCTCTGGATTTTTTCCAAACTGCACCGCCCCATTCACAATGGCCTCTTGAGCCCTGAGAGGACACAGAACTTTGCACTGGTCACCAAACTGATCAGTGATGTGCTGACGTAGGATTTGGCTCTGAGCGTAGCCCCCCACCAACAGAATGAACTCAATGCTAAAATCTTGCTTCAGGATTTCTCTGAGACTCTCTGCGATACCCTGCAGACTCTCCTCAAACAAAGACCTCAGTTTGTCTCTGGAGATTCTGATAGATCCATCATCCCAGGACACTCCTTCCACACCCTCAAAGAACTCTTCTACAGCTTTCTTTTTCTGAGCCAGTGTTCCCAGATTAAACTGGCAGGTGATCTGAACGTCTTCATCTACCTGTTTTAGACGGGTAAAATCATACATCATTTTCTGAACCTCACTGGGATAATTTTCTTCATATTCATCCCAGACTCCATCACTGAATATTTCTCTGAGAAACTCTTTGAACTTTCTGTCCACATTTTGTCCTCCCAGATCATTTCCAGAAGCCTTGTGTAGCTCCTTCAGAGCTCCTCCTCCTAGAACTTCATGAACAGTGATGTCGATGGTTCCTCCTGAAACAAAAACATACAGAAAGTTTTTATTATTCTGTTAACCCAAAAAGGTCAATAAACCTCTCCTTAAAATGATTTATAAAATGTTGATATAGTAAGATTACTCATTTGGTTATTAGGGGTTTGAACCCTGTAAGATGAGAGTATTCTGAATAGATTTACAAACCGTACCTCCACAGTCAACAACAATGTACTGGGTCCCTGGAGTCTGATCCAGTGAGCTTCTGTTGTGGTTCTGTGTGATAAAACCATCAAAGGGAAGCTTCTTACACCAAACTGAGGCTGCTTCTGGTTCCAGAGCAATCACCAGTTTGTGCTCTCTTCCTTCTGTCACAATACCTGCCTGGAAGAGGAATTAAATGAATCACAACTACTGATAATTAATTTTAATAGCTTTTTATAAAACAGGATGTCACCTCAGTTGCAGCTTCTCTCATGAATTGCTTGGCTGAAGGATCCCAGATGGCAGGAACAGTGAGCACCCAGGTGAAATCAGAGGCCAGGAACTTAACCCCTGTGTTACTGCCGATGGTACTCAGAGCGTCTTCCTTCAGGAATCTCAGGGATTCTGTGAAAACCTTCAGTGCTGTCATTTCCTTTCCGTTGGCTGCTTTAATGGTCACATCCCTGGTCAGTTCCTAGAGATATTTGATAACATGTCCATATTAACGTCACAGATACAACTTGTTCCCAACAGCTTCACATAAAATATATTTAGGATTCTGTCTAGTTTGGGAAATATGTTCCAATCTGATCATTAAATTCTAAGCCTGTGCAGACAAAAGAAGAAACTCTGCCCTGCAAACTGGCTTTAATCTGCACCACATACTAAGAACATAGATAAACTTTAAAAATACAGACATACTGTTCATACTTACTCTTCCATAGAGGGCCATCTTGAAGTTTTCAAAGAAGTACTGCTTCTTTGCTTCTTCTCCATGCACATTGATATATGCTGCTTTGGCTTCATAACCAAACTTCATAAATTCACCATGTTCATCAAACAGGATGCTGGTTGGAGTTTTCGGAGTGTCCAGTCCTTCTTCTTGACCCCATTTTTTCAGAATGGGCTCGATTTCTTTTTCTTTGGGGGTCACGCTATAAGCATAGCCACTGTATGCAGTGCCAAAGTCTATGGCAATGATGTAGCCGTCACCCATTTTAAAATCGCTCAAACTTAACAGGGAGAAATCAAAAGTCTGAGTGTTGGTGAGTTCAAGAAGCATTTATCCACTATGTTCTTGGAGGCTCCGCCCCCCTGGGTTAATATAACCTTCCAATAACCTACCTCTAAACATCTCAATTTGAAAACAACAAATGTTAAATATAAAATAAACTATGTATGAAGTTTTATTTGCTTATCTTTGGGGTTTAAGCCTTTGCACTCCATTACCTAAACAGAGGTAAATAAAATAAAATACAGTTACATTTGAAATTTTACTTGTTAGAATATTGTAAAAATAGAGATAGGGAGGAAACATTTTTTTTTTTTTTTTTGCTGAGGCTAAGAACACATTATAGGGAAGTATCCTGGTTTAGATTTGTGAAAAGTTTTATGAAAGGTCATTGTTGTCTCCTGAAATTATAAAAATTCTCTTAATGAAATTAGATTTTGTAAACATCTCCACAAACTTATTTTAAAAGTAATATTTAATACATACTTTCAGCTCATATAAGTTCCTGTTTAAATGCTTTAGTAACTGTAACATGCATATCGAGGTAAAGCCAGCTGAACTTAATCCTTAGATTTTTCTTTCGTTTTTTTTTTCAATACAGTTAACACATGTATCCATTTATCACTGAAACTGATCAAAACTGATATAAACTGCCTGCACTGCTTATGTTGATGTTCCCGATTCCTCTCCACACAATGCAGGGGTTGGTTGTTATTCAGATGTCAGTTGACCAGCAGTTCAGCACCAGCTGGAAGCCCTTTTTTCACTCACTTCAGGCCCTGCTGTAGGCCACAGTTACCTGATCTACATGCTGCATCCTAAGCTTTTAGCAGCAGCTTCTTTAGCTGTCCACCCTTGGCCTCTGGTTAGGAAAAACCCTGATGTCTTCACACAAAGGACAGTATCAGTGAATCAGTGAACATCAATAAGATATTTATCTTGGGAATAGCAGATAAACATTAGTTTTTCATTGTTCTTGTATTGTTGCAACATTTCAGTAAAGAACGCGGATATAGCTGATGCCGGATCTGAGATAGGATCTTATCTACCTGCTGAGGACCAACTGCTGGTTTTCAGTAGAAATTCCTGACCTCTGCATAGTTAAGTTTGAAATGGAAATGGAAATGGAAAGAAATCCAATGGACCATACAAGTTGCTAAGTATCAGTGCATTCATCACAATTAAGTCTCTAATCTTCTAATCTCTTATCTTCTTCTTCGTGAGTACATTAACAAAATGCATCCATGTATGTTTCTGTTTCGTTTAAATATTTGATACGGTGCGTTTGAGCTATAGCATGCTAAACATTTAAGTCAGGGACCCTAAAAATAAATAAACTAAAAGAAAAATAAAGAGCAAAAACAGTCTCTGATTAATACGCTACTGTAGATAAAATGAAGAGCAATTAAAAAAGAGAAAGTAAGAAGTTAAATATTTTAAGAAAATATATAGGCTTTGTCTTTCATGTTTACTTAAAGCTGATAAATAGTTGGGAAGTTATTTGGACCTCTGGTTCATATGGAAAACGTTATGGCGCTTATTCCAAGAAACTTAAAAAATAAACCACCAGACTTTGCACTCCATTTTGGGAAAAACAAAGTCCAGTGTTTTTTTTTACTTTTTTGGAATGATGATGATCTGAATGAATAAGAATCTTCACCTGCATTAAGGCGCTTTGTACCGAAAATATATATTACAAGCTGGATGATCCAAAGGGTTGGTAGACCTGTTGTACTGCTGGCATGATGCGTCTAGATTTATATGATACTATAAGATAAATCTTTGTCCATAAAATGTTTTATGTGGTTTGCATCAACTTTCAATGCCCCTACAATAGCATATCTGACACAATGTCACAATGTTTATTTTTATTACTGGTATGGCATAGCCAGTGTGGCCTAGTCTCCAAACCTAAACCCAATAGAGAATCTTTGGAGGGAGCTCAAACTCTGTGTTTCTGAGTGATGGCACAGACACCTGACTGATCTTGAGAAGATCTGTGTGGAGGAGTGGGCCAAAATCCCTCATACAGTGTGTACAAAACTGGTGAAAAACTAAAGGAAACATATGTCCTCTGGAATTGCAAACAAAGGCTACTGGACAACTATTAACAGAGATTTTTACCAGGTGTTCAAATATCTATTTTCAGCTGCATCATACAAATAAATAGTTAAAAAAATCATACATTGTGAATTTTGGATTTTATTTCTCTTTTTAGATTATGTATCTCACAGTTGACATGCACCTAATTTCAGAGAGGGGGAGAACTTGCAAAATAGCAGGGTGTTAAAATACTTATTTTTCTAAGTGCAGATGGAAGATGAATCACAGGATCAATATAACCACATAATTAAAATTAGCTATGTATGTGCTTTACTCTAATGCCCTACAAATCTCAATTCATCATCTCACTATGGAGAAGGATTTCACACTTTCTGTCCAAACCTTAAAGATAATGTTAAATAACTTTGTATGTGTTGTACAAGATTACCAGATTATGAATATATAAAAAAACTAGAACTGGAAGTTATATTTAATTAATAGGTCATTCAAATAAAGTGTAAAACTAATACGTTTTACCCTTGAAAAGAAAGAGAATGGGATAGCTAAGCTGGCCCCAGGTGGTCTGGTTTGGGTGGTTCCAGCTGAAAAAAAGGAAATGTACTGTACGAGCTCCAAAGCAGCCTCTACAATGTGGCCAGTGTGAGGCAGCTGAAGCCCTTAAAACCCTCAGCAATTGAATCAGAAAGCTATTTTCAAATAAAACACAAACACAACTGTCTACTCTACCTAGTGCAAGCAGAGCACTTCTTAGGCATCAGACAGATAAGGGAAAGGATGGATGTTACTGTTTGGGCTTGGTGGAGTGTAAGGCCTTTGCCTTTTTTCGGTTCTAACATCTCCCCGTCAAACAGCATTTGGGCCACGCAGTTGCTCCTTTGGAGGTTTGATTTAGGTTACCAGAGCTGGATTAACTCTCTCTGTGCTGCAGCAGGCGGTTTCAGGAAAAACTTTGTTCAACTCGGTTTGAATTGGAGGGAACAAAAACTGCCACTACAATTTGCTCTTTCTGAATCATAGGAAATGTGGTCTGACTTGGTCCAGCGAGCACAGGCCTCTCCAGAAGGATTTGGTCCCTACTTAGCATAGCTTTCAGTTGAGAAGTTCTCCAGACAAGCCTTACATGGCCAAGGGGTCACCGGCAACAGGAAGTTGAAGGGAAATAATTTTTTTTGAAAACTCCGCTGGAGGGGAGTGCCTTCAGAACAGAACAGTTCTTGCCAGATCGCTGACATTTGATCACAACATATGTATAGAAAGTTGATGTTTTCCTGATTTCTTTTTTTTTTAAACAGTGTCCTGTCTGGCGATGTGGTAATAACAATAATTGTCTCGATGCCGAAAAAGGGCCCAACAGATTTTGCTTTCACAAGTGGAACAGTACAGCTATCGCCATAGAGTTCCGTTTCATTTACGCATATAAATATCTTTATTATGATTTTGCAGGGAGTATTACATTTTATCTGGACACTGCAATGTAATGTAAGCAGAACAGGTAAGGAAAAACTGGAAAAAAGGAGAAAATATGAAAGAAATAGGAGATAAAAGTGAGATAACGATAAAAGGTCTACACTCTGCTTCATCACCTGCAAAGAGATGTAAAAAGAACAACACAACCAATGGATATAGAATAAGAGACACAAAGTGGCACCTTGATACTATCGCTAAAGTATAAGTGATATTATTTAATCTGACATGTATATAGCCGTATCTGAAGATAAGAATATGGGCTTTCTGTATGGAGTGAATCTTTAAGTACCTGGAGCCAAGCACCTGTAGTTGATTGTGAGAGTGCACTTGTGCATGTAAAGTTTATCCAAAGCCAAGTGCTCAATAGTGGTTTTGAAGAGCCAAAGACCCGCCCCCCAAGAGAGCCGAGGAAAGCGCCGGGGGACCAAAAACCCCAGGGGATCCCCAGAGCAAAGGCGCACAGGAGGGGTCAACCCAGGAAATTCGACCCCCCATCAAGGGAAGAGGAGAGATCCGAGGAGATCCCCCAGCTGCAGGAATGTCGGAGGCCCCAGGAGCCGCAGGGACGAGCCCGCGGACTCCGCTGGAAGCCAGCTACCCCAAAGTGGAACCGGCCATGGACGCCGGGGAACCGAGGTCCCGGGGGCACCAGCACCGTGGCAGGAGCCCCGTCGAAGGAGCCCCGACCGGGCCCCGGGTGGTCAGGCCCCAGACAGCAGCCACCAGGAACAAACCAGCACCTGCCCAGGCATCTACCCACAAACACCGAGCACCACCGGTGCACCGGCGAGCCCAGGCGCCAGCCAGCAGAGAAAGGGCAGGACAGGGGCAATGGGCTCCGCACCTAGTGGAGACTTGAGATGTTCTTGAGAGAGGGAGCAGTTGTGACCCGAGCCTGACAAGTAAAAGAAAAACAAAAATTCTACTTTGTTGGTCTTCGAGCCACAGGAAAAAAGTTTATACCACAAATGGCCACACTACAAAATTCTACTCTAATTTTATTAAAAGTTACGCTATGAATCCTAAACACAACATTGTTTCTGTCAGCTACCAAGCAGCAGTCAGGCAAAGCACAAAAGTTAGAAAAAAAAAAATCATCCATTTATTTTCCACAGTACAGTACAAACAAAATTCAGAAAAAAATTGGCCCAAAAGAAGATATTGACTAAGACAAATCTAACCAAGGATAACAAACCAGAACTGACGCCTCACAATTAACACAGGGGTATTTAAACACATAGGCTAGCCTACAAACAACAAAGAGTGGAGGGATAAAACTTAAGACAAGCAATAAATAAATCTAAACAACTAAGTTAAACCTAAAAATAACAACTACTAGTTTGACTGCTTCTCCAGAGTCAAGTCCCCAAGTGTCAGCTTCTACCTCAACTTCCTGGTGTTACATCATATTTGTTCCCCCAGCTAGTTCGTTCAACGTCATCGAAAGAAAAACAGTTATCTTAAATTATTGTTTATAGGGTGCTTAGTAAAAATTAGCAAACATCCCAATATAAATATTCAGTGTGAAAGAAACATTAGAATACTGACAATTAAATTGCTGGAGGATCCTTCAGTTTCTCTTTTCCATCTGGTTTTCGTCCTAGGTCCTGTTTTTGTGAATTCACAGTATATTGAAATGTGTCCCTCTGGCCAACTGCTCACCATCACCATGTGTCATTGTGTTATTGCAGTATGAATTCTATAATTAGTTGTAGGGTAAGGGTTATGATGCAGAGTTTGAAGCTAAGTGGACCTGGATGCAGTGTAAACTGGGGGTGATGGAGCAGAAACTTTCCAGGCAAACCTCAGCAGATAACACGAATGCCACTCAGTGTCAACATGGTCAAAGTACCTGTGTGGCACCATGGAGGGAACTAAGGGTCGCTTAACCTGTCTGTTCACTTTGGAGACCTGTTATACCTCACAAAGCCTGATTCAGTTCAGCAGATCTAATCTATATTGGAAATATGCTTGATTATGATCAACAGGATGTAATTCCAGAATCTGCCACTGGGGTGCAGAGTCACAAATGTAGAAACAGGTGCAACTGGTCTTTTTAAAAGGACAGACATTTATTCCGTCTGCTTTCAGATCCACAAACTGTTTCACCTTCAGACTGCAAACCTATGAAAAATGGGGAACCTTCTTTCATTTTTCAGGTAAGATTAAACTAAACTACTGTATATTTTCTCAAAATTGAAATAATAAATGCATTTTGGATAGAAATGCTAATCAGGTTGTGCACACATTTGGTGTTAGACTTTAACAAAATTATTTTCTAAATATGTTATTGTATACCTTTTCATAATTACTTTTGTTTTATTTGTTATGAATTATAACCTTTATTACACGGAATCAGTTGGAGGCAGAGAAAGCTACACAACGTGAATTAAACAAGAATCTCAATCAACAATCATAATTTCAATACTGTAATGGCTGAATAAGGAGTTTTGTTTATGTTTTTTCATTAATTACCTGATCTTTGTTTTTATTCTAGCAATAAAGTTTGTTAAAACACACATAAAACATATGTTTGTATTTTACTGTTACTGAAAATAGAACCAATGACTTAATTGATTAGTTCTTCTATTTTACAGGAGATCAAGTACTGCTCAACAAGGAGGAGATGGGTATGCACTTATTACATTTGCACACTTTCATAAAGTTATATTCAAACTGACCACCATTAGAAACCTGTTTCAAACAGCTGAATTATGTTACAATCTGGTCTCTGTTTCCTCTCAAAACCAGCTCAGGGTAGAATGATCCCATCTTAACCTGCATCTTTTGAATGTGATGCATTATCAGTCAGTGACAGGAACCCTTCATCAACCTCAACTCAACATCTTAGTATTTGTACTGATCCTCAAAAAAAAAAACGAACTTTAACAATTCCTGTTCTTTGCTATGAACAGAAAATTCCCATCAAAAAAAAAAAAAAGTCATTCAGAAGAAGTCCTTATCCAACACACTTTCTTCTTTTATCCTTTCACTGATCAGGACGTTCCTGTAATCTTTTAATGTGATATTGATCAGCAACTTTTTGAGGAATTTGGTTTTAGATTTTTAGATTTTAGCCTTTTCATCAGGTCTAGTCCTTCCAATTTCCTAGAAGAACCTTTGTTTTTGATTAGCACCTCTCTGACTGAAGAACCATTAAGGCAGAAAAGCTAGGCATGAGACAGTGATCTGTTAACACAGGACAGAGGATTTAATCCAGTACTTTTTACAAAAGTAAAGACATGAGCAAGTATAAATATTAAAAACCCAAAGTGAAGGATTCTTAGTCATGTATTTTAACAAAAAAAAAAGAGACATAATCTTCCTTACGTGAAACAGTTTAATACCATTTGCTCAGTTCCTTTAAGCCTACAGTAACAAGATTTTTTAGAGATCTTCTCCCTCTAGGGGTCAGGAGTACTTCTGTTTTACAGAGGTACTTTGTTGATTTTTTTTTTTTACTTGGATCTGTTTTTGCAAGTTGTAACATTTACACTTGGCATGTGTGTAGTTTTGCATTATTTATGTATTTGCACTGGGTTTTATGTTTGCCAGGTGTTTCCACTTTGCTCTTCTCTATTTTCTGTAATTACAGCATGTCTCCTTTGCGTGTGTTTTGTGAGTTTGTGTTAGTTTCATATTTGTGTTTGCAGGACATTTTGCTATAATATATCCTCATAGACAAGATCATTTTCATTATGATTTAATTGTATAAATATTGATGCATAAAAATCTTTCTCCCAGTGTGTTTCTCTTAAACACACTGAACAAATTAAGACAGCTGTCTTGATCATTTAACAGACCAAATGAGTAAAACAACCAAACAGTAGATCAACTTTGCATGTGTAATGATACTGCACATTTGTTTAAACATGAAAATGTTCATGAGATCAGACTCGGTACCCAAAACGAACAGTCTGATTGAAGAAAATGGACATAGTATTTTTAGAAACATTGGGAACTTGAGTGCAAACACATCATGCCAGTTCACAAAGTGTTGCTCCACAGTCTGATGAATCACTTGATACAAACACATACTGTACTGTGATACAATGCCTCTAAGTGATGCATTTCAAACTCCTAACCTGTCCATTGCATTTGCTATACTTGCTCTGTTGTTGTTGACTTTTGCTCAGTGTTATCCCCTGACTGTCAGATGATTGGCTTCAACTGCAATGATTACTTAAATATTACTTTTGAGTGTTATCCAAATGGGTCCATATCAAACCATAGTGCACAAAACCATTTGACAGCTTTTGTCAGACGGTGTAAACTTGGGTAACATAACCAAGCTTCACTAATTATATCTTTTTTCCTACAATCATAGAAAACCTGCAGCAGATGAAGAACAAACACTTGACCCTAGGTACTGTATGCTATACTGAAAGGCAGCAGTAATGCTTCTATAACATTACAAGCACCTCTTTAGCTTAATCACTTCCCTATTTGAAATGTATGGGTTATGTTTTAAAGCTCTCTACACCAACAACCTATTTTAATGAGCTCTATTATTTAGCCTATTAATAGCAGCAAAAATCCAGCTAGCATGGAGATAACTTTACTGATGGCTACAAATAGCAAACTGTTCTGAATAAAAAAAACAGTTTCTTTAACTAACTTTCTTTAACTTTGAAGCATGTGCATCCAGTTCCTTATGTAAAAACCATCGTACCTTTGGGTTTTAATCGTTCAGCCCCGGAAAAGCAAACATCAAATAAATAAATATTGTCCCCAAATTATTTTCATAATAATAAGTAAACATCTGAATGGACATGCAAACTGGTTAGCAAGGTGTGTGAATTTGAATGGTAAATTAGCTTCTTGAAAAAGGTTTATTATCCATTCCCATGTTTTAGCTGACAGCTCTTTTACTTGAGCATTGTTCATGTTTATTAGCTTAGTTTATTACACAGACAGCTTTAAATTACATCTACACATCTTAAATTAAATTTTAGTGGGCAATCCACATGTCAGCGATGTGAACACCTTGAATACGAAGACAAGCAAAGGTTTGAGTTTAAATACTTTTTTTATTGAACCAAAATCCACAGAATTAATATAAACAACTGTTTGTGTGGTTGAAATAACTTTTTAAAATGTCTTTACAGATTAACTGAGAAAATATCAAGATTAGAAAATGAACTAAAAGAAGCAAAGTAAGTAGTTATTAAGAGTATAAAAGGTGTAAAAAGTAGGGGTTCTAATAACATCTAATATAAATAAAACAAATGGTAAATGGCATGTACTTATATAGCGCCTTTATTCAAGTTAGGAGACTTGACCAAAGCGCTTTACACTACATTCATTCACCCATTCACACACACACTCACACACTGAGGCAGAGTCTTTTTGTAGCATCAGAACAGTTGTTTGCTAAAAATCCTTAAAAATGTTTACATTTTTATTTGGATACCAGTTAACTACATATAAAAATTTGACAGGAGGATAGGGCAGCGTTATTACAAGAGGACCAAAAAGGTCAAACACTAAACCTAACCTGCTCTGAAGATCAATTCCAAGCAACAGTATCACATTTTCACAAACTATTTTTTTATCAGAGTTAAAAAAAGCTTAAAGGTAAAGTTTTTATCATATCAGAGTTTACTATTAGTTGAAGGGCCTGCTCATTGTTTAGGAAAAGAAAAAAAATCAGATTTTCAGCTGCTCTTATCCATACATCTTCAACAATGATGGACCTTGATCTTTGTAGAAAATGTTAACTGCTGGAGCTCTAAAAAGGTTTTCTTTAGTAATGGCATGGTGGATGAAGACTCTAGGTGTAATCACATTTATCCATTTGATAGCTGATTTACTGTTAGCACTGAGAAGATATAACAGTTACAAACGCAAGAGGCAAAACGTACTTATGTTTTGTCAACAGACAGGATTCGACAATAACATAATGTAGATAAGGGCACACTTACCTTTCAGTTGAAAGACAAATAATGAAGCAAACATATAACTAAAGAAAATGAATAGGGAGAGAGAAATTATGACAAACTTATTCAGCAGCAGTCTGCATCTTTCTAATGAACGGACATTAAGTGTTGCAGTGGAGCATATAAAAAATATATATTTAGATTTTAATTTGTGTTCATTGAGGGAAAGTATTTAGGATAATTACTTGTATTTACTGCCTATCACTGTCTGAAATATTGCATTTTTACACAGATCAGATCGGGACCAAAAAGTGAAGGAGTTGAACACGCTGAGATCGAGGTATTTAAATAAATTATTATGTTCATTCAGATTCAGTAAAACCATTCGATAGTGAAATGACACCTTTCACCTGTAGACAAACATGCTCAATGTCAAAAGTGAGAAAATATTTCAAAGTTTGTTGCTGGAGCCTATAGGTGTTTAAAACCAGATCTGTTCACAGGGGTGTAGTCAAATGTCAGTTAAGCTATTTTTACTCTCCAGGTCATATGATTTGATTTTTTAATAAATACTCTGGTTTTCCAAGTCATTGGCAGACTCCCTTAGAGATATGGTGAGAAGCTCCCCCAGAGATCGGGAGAGGGCCAAGGCACAGCTGCTTCTCCACATTGAGTAGAGTCACCTAAGGTGGTTGGACATCTTGTTCAGATGTCCCCTGGACTCCTCCCTGTGTAGGTGTTCCAGACATGTACTACTGGGTGAACGCCCACTGGACAACCAAAGATTCACTGGAGGGAGGGAGCACCTTTGGCTCCTCCCAGCAAAGCTGGAGGAGGTGTCTGGGACAAGGAAAATCAGGGAATCTCTGCTTAGACTGCTGCCTACTGCCACGGTCCCAGATAAAGCAGAATATGATGTGTATGAGTAATAAGGACTCAATAAGTGATGCTAACCATGACTTTTATTAAAAATAACTGACATACATGAAAACATCCTTTAAAACCAATTCAGAGAAGACTTTATTTTTATGACTAAATTAAGATATGATTTAAATCTATTAGGACCACTGAGAAGACCAACAAACGTGTTAGAGTACCAACTGTTATTTTTCACAAACCACGCCTCTCAGAATTTGGCAATTTTCTTTTAAACATAGTAGAACTTTCATACATATATTGTTCTAACCTTGTAAAATGTCTTCAAACCATTGAGAATTTTATTATGAACTTCTGACAGTGTGGGTTCCTGTCACTGACTGATAATGTGTCCTGGCTACTTGGCCAAGGGGATATTTCTTTGGATGGCCAGTCAACGCATGACTTTCATCCAGGAGTCTGGGATCCAGTCCCACTCTGGCCATCTGTTGTAGTGTACCTTGCCACAAGTTAAAACCTAGGTTTCAAGAGTCTAGTGTTTTGGTAATTTCTGGGTGTGGCTGAAATGGTGGCTCTATGATTTCAATCTGCTGAATTCTATGTATTGAACTCATACATAGATCTTATTTTCTTTCCCCTGTACTATGGCAAGCCATTGCATGGTTGCTGTGCAGTCCAGATTACACGTCCCCAGGTTTTCAGAACAGAGAAATCTTTTTTATTTTTCATAACTTTTATGATCCCCTTTTACATGCTAAGCAGGTTTTTTGAATCATTCAAATTAGATTGGGCGATTAAAACACATATTTTTAGGATTTAACAACAATCCCTTATTTTCCTAGAAATAACCAACACAAGCAGACAAGTTATTTTTCTGCAGAGAGGGGAGAAGACCTTTGACAGAGAATTTTGACTCCCTGAATGTCTATAGTCAACTCTGCTGGGACCTGTCTGTCCCCTGCCTTTATTGTCAGACTTCAAAGGAGTAACAGGAGGGGTCAGAACTTTACACATACAAAAAGGGTTGCATGTTTATTGCTGGTGGTTATCAATCACCTGTAACATCATAACTGGATAAGACCAGGCCCTTCCTGGAAGAAGCATTTGCTTTCCTTGTTTGAACTTAAAACAACGCAGCATTCCTAGCAGGGCAAATGCCTGTAACTTAGTTCAAATAAAATGATGAGATCTACATTTTCTAACACATATGGTTTCATGGTTTGAGAAAATAATAACATATATTTATTTCTACTTTACATTGACTTTAAGTAATGAAAACATTGTCTAAGGCAGTGGTTCCCAAAGTGTGGGGCGCGCCCCCTAGGGGGGGC
>NW_015151444.1:144306-157486 GCF_000732505.1 Cyprinodon variegatus
GACAATTCAACTAGTAGATATCTAATGTGTGTGGGGGGGCGTGGAAATTTTATTGTAATCCAAAGGGGGGCCCAGAAGAAAATCTTTGGGAAACACTGGTCTAAGGAAACATTGTCTAAAAAGCAGACATCAAACAACTCCTAAAGACCAAAGGCCACCAGACCTGATTTAGCTTCTAATCTGATGGAAAATAGGATTATATAAAGTCATTGCAATTGCATGCAGTTGTAAAGAACTGGGCCAACAAGATGGCTCATGATTTTCAGCAACTGTGCCTATGTACAAGTAGTTGAGAACTAGAGAGACCCGTGGTCTATCTTAGCAAAGCATATGCAGCATTTGGAGGGGAATGTTATGATTATGACACAAAGATATGTTTGTAAAGTAAAACATATCATCTTTGAATTTTCTGTTAATGCCAAAATTTTTGAAATTTGGGAAATCATTGAAGCCTCTGTAAATTACTCTTTATAAAATTGAGTAAAAAACATATTTTACAATCGTTTCATTGCTGGTAAAATAAGTTTGAAATATTATGACATATATAAGTATTGTAATATTCAAGGCTGGTTAATGGGTCCAGTTTAGTTACAGTTGTTTTAAAGTTTTAATCCCAGTATCCTTCACCACATAACTATTTTATTCTGAACAAAAGGTAAAAGAAAATGATTTCAAAAGCAAATTTCCAATAACTTCTGTTTCTCTGCAAAAACATTTAAAAGGGAAATAAAGGTGGACTCCAGCTGCCAAAAGTGTGAACACAAACAAAGGTTTGATATTGAAGCACATTTGATTAAATTAATCACTACTGGATTCAAATCTTTATTCATTTAAAAATGTTTCTGTTACAGTACGAATGAAGAAGAGGTGTTTTATGAGAAACTTAAAAAGGCAGAGTGAGTATTTCTTTGTTGTTTATCTTTCACGCAATAAAGAAAGCAAATGAGAACAAAACTCACTAAAGTAACCAGCTGTGCTCCAGCTGTTATCTGATCAGTAAATGACTCCATCCATAGGTCTGCTCTGAAGCAGAAAGAAGAAGAACTAAGATCATTCAAACAGAGGTGGTGTAAAAACATCAAGAGCTAAAACAGCTTTAGAACATGTTCCAAATATCATTGTGAGACAAAGTCTCTAGATTTCTGTTGTCTCTGTGTGAACAGAGTGGCTGCAAATGTGGCTGTGTCATTAAAGACATCAAACACTGAGAGCATGAACGACCCAGTCAGTAAAACCAGACTGACTGAGATGTACGACAACCTGAAACTGCTGCAGTGGCCTAAAACCAAAGATCAGCTGAAGTCCAGGAACGTCGGCCCAAAGGAGGCCAAGGATCTGATCCAGGTGCAATAGATTCTCAGAAATACATGACTCTGTAGTTTATTCAGCTGCTGCAGGTTCTTTGGTCTAAACTTTTATCTGATCTTTCCAGAAAACCTTTGGAGCTGCATCTGAAGAAATGAGGAAAAGGAGGCACCAGATAGAAGATGTGTTTGGACTGGCAGAGTCCACCACAGGAATGACCCCTCAGAAGGTACTGGACTGTAGATCTGATTTCTTCACTGGATCCTGAATGGAGCTAGTAGAGTTAGACCTCTTCCAATTCCCAATGGTCCCTTTGTTCCAGGTTCAAGAGTTCAGACAGCTGACAGTTCAGAACCTGCAAATGGCGCTGTTCAACAGCAGCAAAGAAGATCTTTTGAAGGTAGGTTGGATAGATGTTTAAGCTGCAAACAGGAAAAACCTCCTTTGCGGAATCTTAAAAGATTCCATTGGTAACTTTGAACATTTCCTCTACAGAATGGTTTCCATGGACATGGAGGTCCGAACTTAGAGAAGATGGAGGCGGATCTGAGGTCTCTGACCTCTGAGTGCTTCTGGTTGGGATGCTTGATGGCTCTGAACAATCCTCCACTTCAGCCTGACTGGAAGAACCACGTTCCTTCCATGGATCCTTGGGACATTTTCCCTAGAAATATTAACTTTTCACCTTCTTCAAATTAAAGGCCTTTCATCTTCCAATAGCAACAACTTTAAATCAAAAATTTTCAAAAAGAATTACTTAAATGCCTTGTTTGTTTAGCCTACCCACTTAAAGCAACTGATTTTTATTCTTCCCCTTGTTAATTATGGTGTCTTAACTTTACTGTATAAGAGCTAAGAAGGTTAGATTAAACTAATTTTATTTTTAAAAAAGTATGTTGTCTTAGGTGCAAGGGTTTTAAGAGGAGTCTTTCAGAAAACTAGATCAAAAAGTAAAGTTTGACTCAATTTTCAATTCCCAATTTTCAAATTTCCACCTCTCTGAAGTGGAAAATAACAAACTGTCCAAAAATAATGCATATTACTGTGAATTTATAAAGTAAAAAAATGTACCTTAAGCTTTCAGGAGTATGTTTTAGATTCAATGTATTCTTCAAGAACAAGAAAGTTGAAATAAATGGTACATTTTTCAAACTTTCATGTCATGCTGACTAATATGTTCTTTAAAAAATATTTTAGAGATCCTAGAATCTAGATCATAAACTTAACTTGGTATTGCCAACTAAAACTATACATGGCTATGAGGAAACCAAACTTTAATGTTGGTACTTACATTTCAACTAATGAGAAAGGTCTATGGAGGCAAAAATAGTTTTTTTTCCTCCCAGTTACATCCAAAAAACAACATGGTGATCAACAATGTGCTTTTACTCTGCAAAACCAGTCACACATCTCAGAATTACCAACTATGTTTCAAATTTTAAGTCAGAGAAAATGAGAGTTTATATTTAATGGGATCATTCATATTAGATCACAGCAGCAAAAAACCTGAAAGCAAAGAGCATGTGTCCATAAGGGAACAGAAGAATCTGATCAGGTATGACAGAAACTGTCAGGCCACAGTAGTATTTTATCCGGAGTCTGATCAACCTTATCAAAGGGTTCCACTGGATGTGGACAGCAGCAACCCTAGTCAGAAAGTTTCACAGGGCATGCCGCAGCACGTTTTTGAGGTGTCCCAGATACGTCCAGTTGCTCTACTGTTGCCACCTCTATTCAATTTCAGTCTAAAGCTGAGCGGATCATTCAAGGAGGAAGTCAGTGAATAATAAGCAAAGTAGAACTGGTCGAGTTTAAAAGTAAAAGACCACATGAGCAAACCTTGGACAACATTTTCTTATTCTTTATGTTTAAAAAATTATGTTCATGCAGTTAATCCACAACCATAATAAATATGAGCACAGAAATAAAACAACTGAAAAAGCAAAATATTTGAACTCACGTAGAAAAAAATTTAATGTGTGAAATTTTTTCCAAATCCTTGGAAACAATTTAAGGTGATTAGAAAAAAAGCAGGAGATCATGAGATGTTTGTCGCACCACTTTACTGACTTGCCCATTCAAAGTACATCCATGCACATTGTGTTTCACTTTCCTCTAATAAATGCTCCTCTTGGAATAGGCTGTCTTGGCAAAGGCCATAGTGGGTCTGCAACACATTGCTTTCGCACAACTTCAGCCAAAATTTCTCCACTGTGAGATCAATAAATTCTATTTTATCGTTTCTTATCTGAACTTATCTCATCTCTTATGGTAGTTATCATTAACAGTGTTGGGCACGTTACTTTGAAAAAGTAATTAGTTATAGTTACTACAGTAGTTACTTCTCCCAAAAAGTGACTGAGTTACTAACTGAGTTACTCCACAATAAAAGTAACTAGTTACTAGTAAAAGTAACTATTGCGTTACTTTTGCGTTTCTCGCCCCCGTAACCCTCACCACCCAGCCCCCACCTTCTCGCCGTGTGTTTCTAAAGCCATCTGAATAGAGAGGACGACAAAGACAAGAACCTGCAGAGTTTTGCATTTATTGCAACTCAATGTAAATGACATCAGGGGGAACGCCATGTGAAGTTTTTTAACAGGGCGTTCAGATCTGCTGAGTATATGAAATTAATAACTGGGGATGTCTAATTCTGAAATCCTGTGTGTTTGGGTTGTTATAGATACTGCAACATCTATCTATCCATCTATCTATCTAGATGTATACTCTGTGTGTGACATAAAATATGGATCCCTGCCATCAAATAATGTTTAAAATACAAAATACGCCCATCACTGATCACTGATCATTAAGGGCCACAATATCTTTATAACCACAGTAAGAACATTCCCTCCTAATGTTCCCATTTGCAAAGTCTTCCAGCAGCAAGGGCACGTCCAGTGGGGTGGTCCAAGGGGAACGGGCTACCCCAGCAGTCAGAGAGTCCACACCATGTGCCCCCGAAAAGCTAAGACGACCAAATTTGATATGAAATCAAATGTAAATTGACATTGCCACTGACTGTGCAGTGTTCATAGATCCTGCTATTAGAAACTTTCCTGGTTTACATAATATTCGCTGATTAATTAGAGTTTAATTGAAATGGGGGTATATAAAACTGCAGAACAACCCTGGAAAACCAGTCCTGGACAAGTTTGAACAATAGTCAAGGTTTTGTTTGTTTCTGTCAGAACCAGCTAGTAAGCACAGTAAAACAGAATAGCAAGAATGAAAATAATCTCAAAATATTCAGAAATTATTTGCTAAAAAGTGTAAAAGACAGGAAGCAAAGAAAATTGTCAAGGAGAGGTGGACTGAGCAGCAGTTGCCAGTTGGTTTGGCAAATCGTGGTATGTGAGCATGAGAATAGAAAAAAACAAGGCAGGGATTTTTCTACTCTACATACATATGTGGTGTCAACTAGGGGTGTAAATCACACCCATCATGGCGATTCAGTATCGATTTCCTGACCCAAGGATTCGATTATTTTCGATACTCAAGAATACACCACAATACGATTCAATTCGATAAATTGTTTTTTTTTTGCTTTTTTTTTTACACCTTACATGCTAGAAAATGTTTCAAAATTGAAATAAATCAATGAAAGCTGTAATATCGTTATGCATTTTGTTTTAAAAAACAACAGCAAATAACAGAAGTAGAAAAGTTTTACTCCACCTATTCCTACTAAAACCTCATTCACTGAAAAATAATAATACCCCTTTGTTATAGATTCTGAAAGGCTTTGCATCAAAAAATACTGCACATAATCAGTGCAATGAGTGCAATGCAATACCTCGGCTCCAGACGTCCCCGCCCCCTCCACAGATGCTCCACCGCACCTCTCCCAAATTGTAGCTGACCGCAAACAGTGCCGCAGACAGGAGGCCGGCTTGTTTTGTTTTTATGAAAGAAATTGCGGAAAACAACTCGTGAAGTTTAACCTCTAGAATAGCAAGGTGCGCGAGAACGCTGGAACCCTTTTTCCACCTGGATCCCCACTCTTTTTGGCCCTCATGTCCCTCCGTCGTCGGACTAAACTCGCCCCCACTTCCTCACAGCCTTGGCCGTATCTAGACCCAAAGTGTAGCACAGACCACGCTTCAATATTGAGCATAAATCAAAAATGTCTGTGTCAAGCTTACTGCAACACACTGCTGCAGGAGAATAACCAGGGAGCGAGGTAGGAGGGCAAAATATGTTTAGCGCCACCGCAGCACGGGAGGGAGAATTACGCCCAGGAGCAAATGGCTAAAAATAGACCGGGAGGAAAAAAAAAACACGAATTGATACTCTTGCGAACATGTCGATGCATCGGATCGTCGACTGTTGGATCCATACAAAACAATTATTATTTACACCCCCTAGTGTCAACCTATAAGGATGTATCAAAAACAGAAGACAATATTCATAATCTGGAATGCAGATATCAATCTTAATTATTTTAAATAAAAATAAAATATGACACTGGCCATATATTTGCAGTAAGAAATAGTCTTTTTTTCATAGGGGAGGATGCCACTGGTTATCGGTATGTCAATAACCAACCTTGCTTGTTCTTTATAATTGCAGGAGGCTGCAGTCCTCACGCAACAAGAACAGTTTTTTCCCATCTGCTACCAGCTTAATCAATAAGGCCCAGAGACCCCCTTGACACTGACATTACCTCTCTCCCTCTGCCTTTTTTGTATGCAGTATATTGTTTGCTTTATGTTGTATATAGCTATAGATTCTGTATTCTGTATATATATCAAATTTGTCTGCACCATCAACACCAAGTCAAACCAATCTTAAGTGCAAACCTACTTGGAAACAAACTTTATTCTGATGGAATTACTAAAAGGGGAACTGTGGCCCCTCCTTTGCCCCCCACCTTAGATAAACCCCAGTTTGACGATATTTCATTTCAAATAACATGATAACCTGATTTAGCTGGGGACATTTATAATGATGTGTTTGTTACACATTTTGGTACCTTGATGACAGAGAGAGGGGGCCAATATAAAAAACAGATATTTAATTTGCTCCAGGTGGATCATCTAAAAAAGCAGTCCTTCTAATTGTCAATCATTCTGGTGATATGTTTACGTAGATGGATTTTGAAACACCTAGCTGGTGCAGCTTGAACACATCGTCAGTGAAGTACCCAGGGCCATACGGTGTTTCGGGTCTTTGATCTTCAGACACCCTCGTCTGGGTGACCCAACTGCTGCTAGCCATGCCTTTAGCTTTACATGGGCTGCCTCCACTGCTGCTTTGTCCTTCAGGATGCTATCGAAGATCTTCCCTAAGCTCTTCACAGGCTTCTCTGACACTGCCGGAATTGGGACTCCATCCACATAGAAGCGGTATTTGTCCTCCACTTTCCCATTCCTCAGGACAAGGGATCTGGACGTGGCTGACTTAAACATCATCCTTGCCCATGCCATGATCCTTTCCAGACCATGGAGGAGCCACCGGCATCCAGTCACTGATGTCGATTTGACAGTCAGGTCATCTCTGTAGGCCCTAATTGGTCCAGAATGCCGGATCTGGACAAGGGGCCCCTGCATTCTACTTCTGCAGCCTTGACCAGCATGTTCATCGCTAGGGCAAACAACACCACTGACATTGTGCAACTAGTGATAATGCCCTTCTCTAGGCAGTGCCATGCAGATGTTGTTGTTCCAGAGGTGAATCTCAAGCTGAAACTACTGTAGTAGTCCCATATGAGTTCAGTGATCTTCTCAGGGACGTGGTATGTTGTCAGAGCTTTTGACACAAGCTTGTGTGGAATAGATCCTTAGGCATTTGCGAGGTCTCCTCGCCTCCCGGATCAGCTGGGTGATCACTTCTGCCTCTGTTTGAACACAATTTACATTCAATCTTTTAATGTTATCTGTAGTGTGTGGCTGTGGGTTTTAATAGAAATTTTTTTAGAAAGACAAGGAAATAGGAGACAAGACTTTCAGGTTAAACTAGTTTTAACCAAAATCAGGTGACTATAACCAGTAGAAAACGCAACCACCTGAGGACCGTAACTCATTTTTTTTTCTTCTTATATTATTAGTGAAGAAGCAAATATTTTCTATTAACAATTTTGTTTCTGATCAGATCTAAACTAAAACACTTTTCTTTAAGAAAAGTTTAGTATTTTGTTAATTAAGTTAAAAATATTTATTATTAATCATTTTGGAGAAATTACATGTTGAAAATTATTTATGCTGTTCTTAATAAATAATTAAAATATTTATTAGCAATACAGCACTGCACTCCATAGCTGTCCTGTTTTCTGCATATTTCCATACTTACTTATTTACTTTTTATCTTCAGTAATGAGTGAAGGTAATTTTCAACAATTTAATCTTTTGCTTCATACGTATTCCAGGCCAAATTAATAGTATCACTTTTACTTAGAAGTTATATGTCGATGAAATAATTGTTACTTGAAACGTATACCACGGGTATCAATTAGAGATGCAGTGATCCCTTTTTTTCCGATCAAATTTGATACCGATACCTGGGATGGGTGTATCAATTGATATCTGATAGTTATCTGATTCAACTATTGAATGAATAAACCATTTATCTTTGACAACTTTTCCCTTAATATAATAATTTTCTCAAAACAGGTAACAAATAAACACAGATATAAATGTACTTTATATTATTTATTAACAAATAGATAGCAAAAAATAAGAAATATCAGTTCCATGTAAATGTACTGCATCGGATTAATATTATGTTATCAAGCTAATTAGTTAACTTTGGAGCAGATATCATGTATCTCTAGTATCAGTAGTCCCACATAAAATGTCAAAAGAGAGTATATTTTACAGTGCAATTGAGTTTTTAATGTCTCGTGGGAAAATGTCCCAAGAATCCATGGAAGTAACGTGGTTCTTCCAATCAGGCTGAAGTGGAGGATTATTCAGACCCATCAAACATCCCAACCAGAAGCACTCAGAGGTCAGAGATCTCAGATCCGCCTCCACCTCCTGTGAGTTTTGACCTCCGTGTCCAGGGAAGCAAGTCTGACGAAAGAAGAAAAATTACAGTTTAACTTGATCAGTAGTTGTTAGCTGTTAGGTTTACAAAGCTGAAACACCTGTCATGCCTTTAGAAGATCTTCTTTGCTGCTGTGGAACAGCGCCACCTTTAGGTTCTGAACTGTCAGCTGTCTGAACTCTTGAACCTGGAACAAAGGGACCATTGGGGATTGGAAGAGGTCTAACTCTACTAGCTCCATTCATGATCCAGTGAAGACACCAGATCTACAGTCCAGTACCTTCTGAATCATTCCTGTGGTGGACTCAGCCAGTCGAAACACCTCCTCTATCTGGTCCCTTTTTCTCCTCATTTCTTCAGATGCAGCTCCAAAGGTTTTCTGGAAAAATCAGATAAAAGTTTAGACCAAAGAACCGGCAGCAGCTGAATAAACTACAGAGTCATGTCTTTCTGAGAATCTATTGCACCTGGATCAGATCCTTGGCCTCCTTTGGGCCGACGTTCCTGGACTTCAGCTGATCTTTGGTTTTAGGCCACTGCAGCAGTTTCAGGTTGTCGTACATCTCAGTCAGTCTGGTTTTACTGACTGGGTCGTTCATGCTCTCAGTGTTTGATGTCTTTAATGACACAGCCACATTTGCAGCCACTCTGTTCACACAGAGAGAACAGAGATCTAGAGACTTTGTCTCACAATGATATTTGGAACATGTTCTAAAGCTGTTTTAGCTATTGATGTTTTTACACCACCTCTGTTTGAATGATCTTAGTTCTTCTTCTTTCTTCTTCAGAGCAGACCTATGGATGGAGTCATTTACTGATCAGAGAACAGCTGGAGCACAGCTGGTTACTTTAGTGAGTTTTGTTCTCATTTGCTGTCTTTATTGTGTTTCACCACAGATAAATACTCACCTGGCCTCATTCAACTTCTGCCTGTAAAAAGCCTCCATCTCAGCCAAACTGTAATCCAAACAATTCTGGTTAATTTTGATTCAAGGATTTGTTGATATTTATCAAGTCAAATGTGCTAAAAAAACCAGACCTTTGTTTTTGTTCACATTGATGGCAGCTAGATTCCATCTTCATTTCTGTTTTCAATCTTTTGCTGAGAGACAACAGTTATCACAATTTTTCCTTGGTTCAGGATGAACTTGTTATCTGGCTCTCTGGATACTGGGACTACATAAAGCTAACATAATTTATAACAATTTATAAACAAGAACTATAAACAATCTTATAGGATGGGATGCATCAAGCCTTTTTCTCTGCTATCACATTTCATTCATCTCAAAGCTATCAAAATATGGACATCTTCTACTTTACCAGGATGGTTTCAGTATGTCTATATTAATAAAAGCTCTTAAGACCAGTTATGGTGAAGTTAAAACTTGTTCTCCTTAGAAAAACAATACATTGATTGTTGTCTGAATATAGTTCAACCTGTCATTCCATTAAAAAACATATTAGATGTCTGATTTACTGATTAAATTAAACAAGATTTTGCAATTTAGATTTTGTTTCATTAACGATAACCAGGTGTGTAATGACATTTGCAAAAATGGTTTTAGATCAATTTTACCATTTCTTTTCTTCTAAAACTAATGCTTCAACTCAGCAACTAAGATCATGACAAGTTTTTGAATGTTTTATTACCAAATGAATGTAATGTTTTCATATTGAAAAGTGTATTAAAGACATATTTAAGTATATTTACCTTTGTGTCATTGTACCATGAGCTGCGTATGATGGGCTGTGAGAACACACAGGTTCAATTTCACTTTTTTATTTTTAAAAACCAACTGTAATACATTTTAGTATTTAACCTCCCTCAGGCTTCCAACAGAACTTTCTCAAATCTGTTACATATGATCACTTAATGTATTTTAATTTGAAAAATTTCATCAACAAGAAGTAAATCTACACCTTACCTTTCCGGATGCAAACGTTTCCTAGACATCTTCGTCTTTGCTTGATCAGTTTGTAAAAGATTAAGATATATTTTATAACCAGCTTCAAAACAGGTTTTTCTACTAAATATAAATTGCTGATATAAACTGCAAAGATTTTTAACTGAAAGTACTAGTTTTGTATAGTTAATATTCAGAAAAAGAGAATAAAAACGATGTTACTTACAGATGAAAAATGTTTTCTGTTTTTGTCTCGCTAAGATCTTTTTGTCACTCTGGGAGTAAACTTGTTATCCAGAAACTTGTTATAGAACTTGTAGAGAGGAAATGACTGCTGCTTGCTGGATTGTTTTAGTTTTGCTTTCACATTAACCAACAGAACCTGTTTGTCAAGCAGTATCTTATGCTTTAAATGTCAAAAGAAATCACCTGTTTTCATTGAATTTAATTGAAAACCAGCTTTAACTGATGGAACTGTTGTGATTCTTGCTATAAAAGCATAACTTGATTTTCCTAAACCTTCACAGTTTAAAGCGAAGCATCTCCTAGCTCACGCATATTATGTGGTTGGATCGACAGGTACATGTCAAGAAGCCTTTCATTTAAATGTTTTTCTTTTACAAAATCCACATGTTGTGTTTTACCATTTAAAAACTGGCTTGCCTGATATCTTACTGTAGTGCAAGACAATCACACATCACACAATAACAATAGAAATATTTTTAGAATTGAATAGAAAGCTTTTTTTATTCATTTTATTGATGTTTCCAGTTATATAATTTTAAGACAGAACCACTGTCATTTTGCAGAAGTAAAGGAATACAATGACCCTTTGAAATATAAACAGAGGGTGAAAGTAATGATTTAAATTTGCTTCTGTCACTGGGATTTAGTAGCGTTCCATTAATATTTGTTGTTTTTTTGGAATAGTAAATTTTATGTCTTTTCTTCTGTTAGATTTACAGTATATTGAGTAAAATAGAGGGTAAGTGCATCTGCAATCAAGCAACAGATATTTAGTTGCATTTTCCACTAAAGCTGTGGACCAAAAATCTTTCCTACTTCGTTGTTTTATCTTCCTATAAGATTACTACCTTTTTACAGTGGAAATACAAAAAATATTCAGGGTCTGAAAGAAAGCAGGCTTCATACCCTGCACCTCACAGATAGATCATTCATCCAATATGGATAGGGAATACTTTGCGCTGTTATAGACAGATATCTCTTTGTTTAACACTTGATTCTGATCCCAACACTCTATTAATATAAGTGTGACAAAGTGGATGAAGAATTAGGATTTTTCTAAAGAGATATACTACGAATTTTATTTTTAATCATTCATCTATTATCTTTTACCTACAGTATCTCCAGCAGTATTTGGGTGAAAGGTGTGGTACAGGACAGGTCACAAGCTCCTGGCAGGGCAATACAGAGTAACACAACCATGCACCCATGTTCTGTTTTTGGTGTTGGAGGAATCTGGAGTACCTGGAGAAAACCTGCACATAACTATGAGGACATGAAAAGTTCATGTTAAAGTCCCTGGGCTGTGATTCAAATTTAGGACCTCTTGTTGCAAGGCACAGTGCAACTAACTGCATCAGTTTGCATTTTCAGTCAATTCAATATAATCATTAGACAATTAATATTGATATCTTATTGCCTAAAGAGAAGGGATTCTATCTTTCTATCTTATTTTCCTTTTTTTTTTCATGTTTTAGGTTGTTAGTGACAGGTTTATGTCCATATGGGAGAAATCCCATATGTCTATACCTATTTCTACAATGTTGCTAAAGAGGTTGTGATTTAATGTCATCCAAATCAGAACTGGTCATAGAGCTAATAAGTCCAGTTTAGTTTTCCTTTTTACTTTTAAGTCTTTGAATTTCAAATTATAATCACAAACAGTGTGTAAATGCCATAATCCACCACAGCAGTGCACAAGTCATACAAAAACAGGAAAACAGGTCTGACTAGTTCAAGAGCCCAAAGTTAGTTTATCATTTCTGCTTTAGGACATACAGACTGCTTCACCTTCAGAAAAGACGAGACAGACAAGAAATTGAAAGATGTTTAAATTTCTGAAAAAAAGGTAAGAGCAATAACTTCCTCTATATATGGGCTTCAGTTTACATGTTAAGAGTTAAAAAAATAAAAATAAACAGGTTAAGAAAATGTTTAAGACTGACCACGAATAAATCTAATAACTATTAAGTTGTAGGAAATCCTTTTAAAAGCAAAGGATTTAGTCACTCCTCAAACTATCCAATGGGGAAAACGTAACTTGGAGAAAAAGAAAAAAATATTTTCTTTTTCTGTGGAAATCTGCAACATTAGTTGCTAGTTTACCAGCAGCAAAAAACAAAACAAACAAACAAAAAAAAACATTAAGTTCAGTTTGATTCTATAGCGGTAACTCAGAAGATATTCTCTAAAAGTACTTTAGTTCAGTTGAGTCATACAATCAGATAAACCATTTTAGAAGGGAAAATTATTGCAGCAGCATAAGGACATACACGAGCAGTACATAGTAAAGGAGTAAAGGAGTAGTTCGTAGATTTATAGTTCATAGATTTTTAATTAAACCAAAATCCAATTTCCGGGGGAAACCCCTACCCTAAACCTAACATGTATTCCTTTAATCCCCGGATGCTTAATTAAAGCAGTGATCAGACATCCTGCACCGAACTGGAACACATTTTATACATTAATGTATTTCTGATTCCTAAAATATAAATATAATGAATTAATTTTGTCAATCTCTACAAACATGAAACTCTATGTAATCTAATGAAAGACGAATTCAATGAAATTACCAAAAAGCATTGTATTCAAACTGATAAACAATGGCCCACATTTTATCTACTTCTTCTTTTTAGGTGGGGGAGTGGCAAGGTGCTATTTGCAGTATTTTGACTATGTGACTATTTTTTAGTTCAATTTGATATACAAATATTTGACAATGTTCACAAGTGTAATAAACC
>NW_015151444.1:158069-167019 GCF_000732505.1 Cyprinodon variegatus
GTCGATCTCCAGCATCTATAAACAAAGGTGTTGATGGCAGCAGCACAGCTGATATTTCTCTCCACGGTGGTGTCTCAGCCAAACAGGAACAGACGAGGCAAAGCTACTATGAGAAAAGGCAGAGAGAGCAGAACTTTAGAGACTCCATACTACCGGAGTACACCCACAGTGCCCCCAGAGGGACACAGTCGAATGCCATCTCCAGATCCACAAAACACATGTAGATTTGATTGAGCAAACTCCCATGCACCCTCCGGGATCCTGCTGAGGGTGTAGAGCTGATCCAATATTCCACGGCCAGGACGAAGCCACCAGGCTCTGCTTCCTCAACGTTGTTGGGATTAAGGATGTCTTCAAAGTACTCTACCCTCTTACACAGCATTATTTGTCAAGACTGTTCACAAACAGTTTTCAAGCACTCACTGTTTAAAGACAATATTTAAAGATAAATATATTTGATAAGAATGGTGATAGATAAATGGAACTAAATGTAAATTAATATATATGTATAGCACCATTTTTGTAATAAAGAAATATAAAGAAAGATTGGAGTAGTACGCTTAATTATGCTTCTAATGTTTCATTGTGGATTAGTTGATGTCTCTGGCTGTAAGGTGTTCATTATCACCATCAGAGAGACAGCTGTGGTGAATACTTTTTGTAAATTTTACTCTGTATTCTGATAAAATGTTATTTAGAATGTGTAGGGTTTACAAAGTTTGCTTTTTCCTGACTCCAGATCCAAAGTCCTAAATATAGAGGGAGGGTGTGTCCAATGGTTCTCTCTGCAGGCCTAATAGCGCAGTGTATTAGTGCCAAACCATAAGAGGATGGATGACACAGAAAAGACTGAATGATGGCATTGTAGAGAATGACAAGCACCTCATGTAGAGGACTGTACTTATTTAGTTGCTGGAGGAAGTTAAATGTCTTTCTGCTGGACCCTTTCATAACAATACTTATCTACTGTAAAGACCACCTTAGGGCTTTAAAAAGGGTGGTTACTGGGGAACAGAAGTTATCTATGGTAGACACAGCATTGTTGAGGGTGATCAAGGAAGCATGGGTTGGGTTTGATCTCGTGACGATCACCATCATCATCACAGTCTTGATTGGATTAAGGTCCAGTTGATTCTAGACACACCAGAGGACCAACAGATCCAACTCCTGTTTGTAGGCAGACTCAAGGACAGTGGCCTCATCTGCTCAGGTGCAGTTATTTGTGTACAGAGAGAAGAGGAATGGGGAGACAACACAGCCCTGGGGGGTACTGGTGCCATTGATCATTGTGTGGGAGATGACAAGCTTCACCTGCAGCTGCTGGTTAATTAGGAAGCTGATGATCCTCTGGGAAAACGTCTGGGTCAAAAAGTAAAATAATAAACAAAAACAAAACAAAAAACTTTTAGAAATCAATTCATGCTAAGATTTTAAAACAAATGACATGAAAGCAGATAAAATGTTTCCAGAAAGGTGAAAAGTAGACGAATGTTTAGATTGAAACATTAAATGTTTAAATTTCTCTTCATTAGGAGAAATGATAAAGCTGAAGGTGGAAGATCTCACTGTCGAAAGTGTAAACAGCATGAAGAAATTGAGCAGTTAAGGTAAATATTTAACCAGTCATTCAGTACTTGAAATCACAAAGAAAACATTGTGACAAAATGTAAGTTGTGGCTTTGACAGTAACTGAGTTGATTTTCTTTATATATTAGAATAATGTGAGAGTTGGAATGCTTTTGAGGAAAAAAAAAAAACATAAAACCCTTTAATCAGTAGAAGTTGCTAAGCAAAGGGGCAGTAAAATGCTGAATTTATTTAAGCAGGATATAATTTACAGTTATGTTTCCATAACTTCAATGGCAAATAAAAAATAATTCTGTCTTTTTTTCTTTTTTTACTTAAAACTTCATGGCCACATTTTCCACCCAGGCATGATCTCAGGATGAAAGAACAGGAGCTGAAATCGGCCACAGACAGGTACCGTACAGGCTGCCATGAAATAACACAAAGCTTAACAACATTAACTAAAAACTCTAAACAGTTCAAACATATTATCTGTATGAATGGAAAAAAAATCATTACCGGTACACAAATAATATATTTGACAGTTTCCATTTTTTTTCAATTTTTCTATTCTATTTTTTATTTTTCTTTCATTTTTCTTTATCCAAATCTTCAGAAAACTAATTTTAATTCTGTTTAGAATTATAATAATTTCTTTCTCTTCTTACAGTGTAGCTGGGTGGAAGTCACTTTACAACCGTGACCTTTAAGTGGTTGTGCCTTGAATGCTCACTGTAAAATACAGCAGTCATAAGAAAAAGCATCCAGTCCTCTTCACTGATGCTTCACTGTTAGATAAAAAGCAAAATTTTCCTAAAATGGGATTTTCTCTTACAGATCTGCAAAAAGGAGAGAAGAAGAACTGCTAGAATGCAGGTAAAGGACTTTGTTGAAGTTAAAAACGGGTTCATCCAAAACTTCATTAAATTAAACAGTAAGATTGAGGTTCTCCTCATTGGCACCAAATCACCCTTATCCAAAAGCAACAGCTTTTCTCTTTAAATTGATAACTCCACGGTCTCACCTTCCCCCCATGTTAAGAGTTTGGGCGTCATTCTTGACAACAAATTATCCTTTCAACCCCTCATCAATAACATTACCAGGTCTGCCTTCTTCCACTTATGAAACATCAACTGCCTCCGCCCCTCCCTTACCCCCCCCCCCAAACTTCCTCCATCTTCGTCCACAGCCTTGTCACTTCACCTCGGATTATTGAAATTCTCTCTTCTTTGGTTTCGCACACAAACCCTCCATAAACTTCAACTGGTCCAGAATGCAGCTGCCCGCATCATAACTCCAACAGCTCCACTGGCTCCCAGTTCAGTTCCGTATTTAGTTTAAAATCCTGCTGCTAAGAAGTCCATCTACAATCTCTGTCTGACCTTATCTCCCTCCTGCTCCCTCATATCCTCTACCCACATAGACCTGTCTGTACCCTCTGTCTGTCTCAGTACCATGGAGAGCAGAGCACTCAGCCTCTCTGCTCCACATCTCTGCAATTCTCAACTCAGAAACATTGACTCACTCCCCCATTTTAAATCTCAACTCAAAACACATCTGTGTAAGACTGCCTTTCTATCTGAGGTCTATTCCCACTGTCTATTTTATTGATTTTATTGTTGTTTCTTTTAATGCATTTTCTGTATCTTTGTACAGTGTCCTTGAGTGCAGAGAAAGGGGCCTTCAAAGAAAATGTGTTATTATTATTATTTATTAATTTGAAATACTTTTTTGTCAAAGAAATCTAAATTCATAAAAAAAATGTCAAATTATTCATTAATATGAACTGATCAGATACCTGGATCTGATATTGGCTTCAATATTGACTTGGTGAACAAAGTAGGGAATGAGATCTTTCTCATCTATAACCCCCAGGTTCCACATACGGTATATGTTTCTCCCGCTGTCTTCATGTATGCCCCATGTTGCAACTCTTTTATCTTTTATCGTAAAAGGTCCAATATTATGCTATATCCATCCATCTCGTCCCACACCTAAGGGCAATTTAGAGATACCAATTAACCTAACAGGCATGCCTTTGGACTGTGGGAGGAAGCCAGAGTAGAGAGCCATAGTACCGGACACAACCCACACATGCACAGGGAGATCACAAAAACTCCATGCAAGGTGCTATTAAATGTGCCACCGTGTAGCTTCAAATTAATACAATTAGATGGCAAGTTAGGAGAGGATGAGAGAAAGCGTTAAGAAGGGATGTCATAAAGTGCCTTTCTCTCAAACTAAAACATTACAATGAGTCTACACATAACAGCACTGTGGGAAAATCTTATAGAGCAGGTGTCTTCAACGTTTTCCAGGCTAAGGACCCCCAAACTGATGGCGAGATGAAGCGGGGACCCCCTAATTCTATATATTGTTTGAAATTGTGTTATATCAAAGTGTTCCTATAGTCACTCTATTACAGATGGAGTAATGTAACCAAAGTAATTTCGCCCTGGGATTATTAAAGTATTTCTGATTTGTATTCCTCATTGATGGAACAGGTGTGAATGAAATGATGATGAATTCATGTTGAATTCATGTTTATGTGTATTTAAGACATTTTAATTAGTGGAAAAAATTCCAGGGGGAAATATACATACATATATATATATATATATATATATATATATATATATATATATATAAAGTAAAAAAAAAAAACAACAACTAAATTTTGTCGACCCACATGCAGTACCTCCGTGGACCCCCTAGGGGTCGTGGACCCCCTGTTGAAGACCTTTGTTATAGAACAAAGTTGTCTTTAAAAAAGTAAAAAGAGAACTTGGCTTCTCAAACCTAAGCTGACAACTACTTCTTAAAAAAATGTGAGTCCACTCAAAGTCAACACGTTGCTTCGTGTTCCATGAGCCTCTTTCAGGGTTGATTCCCAGAAAGCATGTTTTAACGAGCAAAGATAGTTTAAGTTTTAAACAGACTCATGTACTGCAGGCAGCCTGTAAGTCTTCTACTGAACCTTCCTTTTATATCAAACCACAGCAGACTTCTAATAACTTTTTATCATGGGTGAGGCTTGCATAGGGACCATAGGGACATGTCCCTACCAAAATTTTGGACTCACCTATTTGTCCCTACCAAGAATTCGATTTGAATAACATGTTTATAATTTACAATTCAACATGGTGGATCACACACAGCCATTGTGTGTGATCACAGCCAATTCTTTTTCTCTTGCTGCTCCGCAGCTTAGTTGCTGTGGATGGTGAGCCAGAAGAGCCAGAGGCAACTGTATCCAGCACTGCCTTTGCTTTCCGAAGAGGATGCAGTGTTATTTCTACTTATCCGATAAACTGTTAGTTACTTGCAATTATTGTCTTATAATCTTCTGGAACCTTAACTTCTTTGGCGATTTTATTTGTATTCCAGATATTTCAAGATCAAAAGAAAAATGCCCTGTTCAGCTTTGTCTGACAAAAGAATATGGTCTTTATGGCAAAATGGTGTCTAATTGCTTGTTGATCAGCTGATGTGTGTGCATTTTTATGCATGTAAAATGGTTATTTGTTGAAAAATGTTCCTAAGGTGTTTTTTACATTTAGAATATTATTTATAAACTCCAAATTGCATTCAAAACCTGAATAATCTGTCTGCTTATTATGTACCTTAATATATTTAAATGTTTTGAGACTCCAATTGCAATTGATTATTGGAGAAAAAAAATCTATTTTCATATGGAACCTATGGAACCCCTCAAATAACCTATGCCACCCTCTGAAAGGAGGAACCAGTGAAATAATTAGGTTGCATATAAAATGTTCATCCATGAACTCCATGTCAGCCCCAGAGTCAATAAATACTGTCAAGGAATATGAACAGACTGCCACATTGATAGTTGCCTGCATTCAAGAACTAATGGGTAAGGGAGCAGTTGTGCCCTTAAGACTGCATCTTGCCTTTGGTATGCCCTTTATCATAATTTCCTTTATGGTGCCCAGGTCATGATTGGCTAACTTGTCCTTAATCTTATAAACTAACATTTGCACAAATGTATCCATCAGAGCCTCATTATTCCAGGTACTCTCTGATACTAGTATATGAAAATCAAGTGTATAGTTGGTCACAGGGCATCATTTCTGTCTGCTGACAATTAACATCCTGCAATTCTCTTCACTTCTAGAAATGGATTAATATGTTTTTGGGCAAAAGCAGCGTAAGAATAACAGATCCTTCTATTCCTCTGCCATTTGGTATTGTCCCAACTCTTGGCTTTGCTAGAGGTAATGATAGATTGAAATATGCCGGTGAAGATTCCCAGTCATCCAGGTCATAGTCATTCCAAAATAATTAAAAAACAATCCACTCGACTTTGTTTTCAAAGTTTGAAGACATTTTGCTCCTCATCCAGAAAGTTTACTGAATTCAAAATGTCTGGAGAATCGTTGAGTTCCAGGCTTATAAAATGGCCCAAACAAAAGCCTTGTCATGGCTTAGAAAACATGCAAAATGAAACAAAAAAAAGAGGTCCAGTTGTTGAGTTGTTGAGGTTTTGTTGACGTAAAGAATCTGTTTGTTATTTGAAATTGTTAAGCTTAACTGTTTTATGAATAGCAACATAAAACTGACTAAAAGTAGAAAAAAAACTTTTTGAGTTTTAGTCGACTAAAACTGCAATAAAACTATCACATATAGTAATGACTAAAATGTGACTAAAACTAATCATAGTTTATGTGCTGAAGCTGAAAACTAAGACTAAATCTAAGATGGCTGTCAAAAACAACAATGCCTCAGACTTGACTGCTGGTGCAACAGAAGGAGCAGCTAGTGGCGTCACGGGACTGCACACAGCTACGTATCAGACAGAAAATTCTATTGTCTATAGATTCAGTTCCTTCTTATTATGGCAGTCGAACTGACTGTTACAATAGTCCAATCATGGTGAAACAAACACATTAATAATTATCTACAACTCAATACACAACACCATAAGTATTATCTTGCTGATGAAGTATAGTTCAAAAGGAATTCTTGATAAGTTTATTTTAGGGTGCTGAAAAAAAGACATTTCTAGGTTAAAATTAAACCCAAGGTAGGGATGCTGTCAAGCTTAAGTTGCCTAGGTGCAGTCTAATACTACAAAGTTTAGTTGGATACTGTTGTCATGCAACCACTGTTTCACCTTTGACAAGCGGTAAATCAAAGAATTTAGAACATGTACCTCAGAAGGCTTAAAAGAAAACTACAGTTGGATGAAATCAGCAACCAAATCATAGGCCGCATCATTGAAAGGTTGTATGATCTCATCAAGGGGTAAAACTGATTAAGTATCTTTCTGAACAGGGAAGTTCATGAAGAAAGCCTTCATATCATATTTGGTAATAAGTAATCTCCTGGCTTATATTATGATATTGTGATGATTGTGTAACTGACTCTCTTTCTTGTTGATACTTTAAGTCACAATTTTTTGGTTTATTCACTGAAAGGTTTCAAAACATATAACCTGTAAAATATATCATCATTCTAAACAACTGATACTTAAAAAGTAGTCTGATTATTTGTTGAAGTCCTGATACTCACATTAAAACAGATATGATCAAATTACTCAAATCAACACTTTTTAATAAGGGTGTGCTATCAAACCTTTTTTAACTAAATATTTAATCACATTTTTAAACAGATTGGCTGAAAAGATCAAACAGAACCAGCACCTTAATCAGGAAATGTAAGTATGTTTTTACAAAGCTAATGTGAAGTTATTTTAACTGAATAAACTTGATTGCAGACATAACTTAACTTCTTTTTGGAAATATTGGTAAGAGGAGTTTTTTCTGTATCTTTTATATTCACAACTTTATTCATGTTGATATTCAGAGTTTGGCTATAATAGCTTTTGTATCCCAGAGAGCAGAACCATTGGTCAGAGTCAGATTTTCCCTTCAGGTTGTTTTCTTATCAGCTATTAAATAATTTTACAAAGATTGTTATGAAATAAATAATGTTCATCCATCTTTTACTACTTAGTCTGTCAGGGTCACGGTGGGGCTGATTTTTTAGCCCCTGCAGTCTATGGGCGAAAGGTGGGGTACACTCTAGCAGGTTGCCAGTCTATCCTAGGGCAACACAGAGACACACAACCATGCACACACACTTACACCCAAGAACAATTAAGAAAAACCAATGAACTTAACAGTCATGTTTTTGGACTGTGGGAGGAAGCCAAAGTACCGAGAGAGAACCCACGCATGGATAAAGATAAATACATTGTATGAAACATATTATATGTTTATTAGAATTAATTAAAATATCTGTTTTTTTTTTTCTTCACAGATTAGCTTTAAAAAAGGAAAAGCAGAGGTAGTACACATAATCACATCTTGTTCTGTGCTTTGACTTTTTAACATAAAAATATGACATTCAATTTTTAGTATGTAGTGATATTTGGTTTTATTATAAATTAGTTTTTTTCATTTGTATGTCACAGATTTTCTGACATGGAGCAGGGTTACAAACAGCTACTTTATAAGGAGAAGTAAGACTTTTTAAACTTTGTGTTTTAAATCTGTTTCTTTCTCTTTTTTTGCCCATATTAAGTACTGTTGCTGCAGCAAATTCTCGTTTTTTATAAAGCAAGTCAATGTGTCTTCAAAAGTTTACCTTCCTGCTGCAAACTGGCTGCATTGTTTGTTATGTATATTCAGTTAATGAATCAGGGAAGATGCACTGAAACATTAATACCAAAAAGGAAATCTGCTTTATACCAGATCCTAGTTAACTGGGCTAGTTTCCTTCACCAGGATTATGTTACCTAGTTATCAGGTTGAAACCTGACAAGAGCATGGATAATAATATGTAAAGTTAGGGAATACTGATGAAAACATCGAAAATTTGTATTGATTTGACAAAAAAAAGCTATACTGTTTAAAAAATACTTTTTTTGTTAGAAAATAATCAGTTACAATAGTGACAGGACTTTGTAAGGTTAACGCTTATAGATTTTTTTTTCTCTGCACCCCTGCAGACTTCAGAGACAGACAATAAAGCAGTAAAAAGCAGTTTAATCTAAAAACTCACATGAAGAGAAAAGACAATTAGAAAAAAAGTATTTATACAATTACTTGGACATAGCGCTTAATTTTGATAGATATGCATGAACAGCAGCAAAGAATAGGGCTGTTTCCCTGCAGGCCTGAAACTGGTGGTGGAGTGGAGATAAATGAAGTTGGTCAGTCTGTAGACTGCTGGCTAGCGAGACGGTATGCTGAGCTGTATGGGAAGATCCAGTGGACTGCATGAGCTGATACTAGAGCTTCACTCAGGGACCTGGGAGATGAAAGTCCAGTTTAGATAACACAGGTTGAGAGAACCTGTCCATGATGAGCAAGCATGAAGTGACAGTGGAGAGGAAAAACTCCCCGTTGGGAAGAAA
>NW_015151444.1:167545-168661 GCF_000732505.1 Cyprinodon variegatus
TGTACATACAAAAAAATTTAATTGAATTTAGTTTATTTCTATAGCTCCAATTCACAACACATGTCATCTCAAGGCACTTTACAGTTCACCGGATCATATAGTCAAACTGATTATTTTAGAATGGGCAGTCAGTGGAATACCAGAGACATTAGATGGGACTGGGATATTTTCTCTATGATTAAAGATTCTGTTTTATATAAAGTAATGCAATGTCAAATAAACATAATTTATATAGCTCTTAGAGAGACAGGGCCAATTATTTACAGTAGCATTCTGTTTTATTAAAGGTGAACCATCAAACCATTAATTAAGGAACTAATGAATCCTGTTTTAAACAGATTGGCTGAATCAATCAAACAGAACCAACACCTTTATGGAGAAATGTAAGTTTGTTTTTATAAAGCTAATATAAAGTTATTTTAATTGACCTAACTGACATCAGGAAGGACTGAACTTGTTTTAGGGAAGATTGATAAGAGAATTTTTCTCTCTATCTTTTATATTCACAAGTTTATTCATCTTTATGTTAACAGTTTAGCTATTAAATATATCGCTTTGTCAGCACAAAGCTGAAAGTTAAAGGATAAGATTATAATTGGTAAGCAGAAACTGTTAAAGGAAATTTCAAGTCAGGGTGATTTTGTTTGAGTTTTTAAATCATTTTACAAATAGTCATGACATAAATTATATGCTTAATCAAATTGATAAAAATACTTGTATTTTTTTATTTTATTAAACATTTTATTTTGCTTCACAGATCAGCTTTGAAAAAACAAGGACAGAGGTAATACACATCAGCGTTACATCCTGTTCTATGCCCTGACTTTTTAACATAAAACATGAAATTATAATTTAGTACTATGGTGATGAATTAAGGTCTGATTTTTTATGAGTTGTTCAATCTCATGTCTTTGATTTTCTGTGATGGAGTTACATTACCATGATCTACTCACTGACAAGAAGTAAGACTAATAGAATAGAATAAAAAAAATAGAATAGAATAGAATATGAAAGAACTGTGGAAATAAATCCAAGTATAGTTAAATTGTACAACCAGCATTTGTTCATTTCTACTAGTTTCTCTTTTAATTTTTTCTTTATTTTTTTTTACTTTCG
>NW_015151444.1:173940-179830 GCF_000732505.1 Cyprinodon variegatus
AAACTGGCTGCATTATGTGTTCATATGTTTATTCCATTTATGGATTAGGGAGAATGTGGAGAAACATTCCTTTCACTTTGAAATCTATTTCATACTAGATTGTAGTTTTCTGAGCTAATTTCCGTCGTGTTCCCTGAGTCCTTTCAGAATCAGTAAAATTTGGTTTCATTGCAATCCCTGGCCTTTAGAAAACCTCTCATTTGACATTCCACTGTATCACAAAACCAATATCAACTCTATTGCCTGTTTCCCATGGATATTATCAGGTTAATGTGGGTTTTTCAAACACAAGTTGACCCACTAACTGCTGACCGCTAAGTGATGACTGGACTTTCTAAAGTTAATGAACATTGAATTTGTTTTCTCTGCCCTCCTGCAGACTTCAGAGACAGTCAGTATCAAGGTCCAGGCACCAGCAGTGTGAACAACATCAACAGGAGCACAAACTGAGGTTGCTATCTGAAATAAAGGATTGTTTTCCCCTGTCTTTCTTTACTGTGAGTTTTAACTGGTTTTTGGATTCTACAGACTGGCTGAGATGGAGAATTTTTACAACGACAAGCTGAATCAGGAAAGGTAAGTCATTTATAGAATTATGTCTGCATAATAAAGCAATAAAAAGCTGTTTAATCTAAAAACTCACACAAACAAAAAAAATTAAATGAAAATAAATTTATTTATACAATTACTTTGTCTTTGGCGCTCAGAACTCGGTAGGAAACAGCGCTTAATTGTGATAGATATGCATGAACAAGAGCAAAAAACAGGGCTGTTTCCCCGCAGGCCTGAAACTGGTGGTGGAGTTGAGATAGATGAAGTTGGTCAGTCTGTAGACTGCTGGTTAGCGAGACGATATGCTGAGCTGTATGGAGAGATCCAGTGGAATACGGGAGCTTATACTAGAGCTTCACTCAGGGATCTGGGAGATGAAAGTCCAGCTTGGATAACACAGGTTGAGAGAACCTGTCCATGATAAGCAAGCATAAAGTGACGGTGGAGAGGAAAAACTCCCCATTGAGATGAGACAGGGAACACAGTAAGAGTCTGGGAGGAATGACACTCTGATGAAGCTTTAGCTACGATGGTGGAGGAGGGGCTGGAGGTGGGTTGAATCTGGGTCATCTGAATAAAGTCACACAGTGCAACCACCACCTGCGCACAGGAGCAGACAAGTTGCTGATTGGCGGCCTTTTAAGATTAACTTTAGATGTCGATTGGCTTTTGTTGAGGTGTGGTCCCGCCTAGGCTCCATATCAATACAACAGGCAAAGAGTTTTGATTGGTTTATTTATCCCATTTTAAGACATATTATCAGTGACACTGGTAGTTTGATATATAATAGACACATGATACGCTCTTTTTAACATATCTGATATTAATTAGCGCTCCATTCCACTAACAATCAATTTACTGCTTCTGAAAATGTATTAATATAAACCCTGTTTCTTTTTTGCATTTTATACACTCAGATCTGCTCTGAAGCAAAACCAAGAAGAACTGACATCATTCAAAGAGAGGTGTTGTACATACAAAAAGTTTCAATTCAATTCAGTTTATTTCTATAGCTCCAATTCACAACACATGTCATCTCAAGGCACTTTACAGTTCACCGGATCATATAGTCAAACTGATTATTTTAGGTTGGGCAGTCAGTGGAATACCAGAGACATTAGATGGGACTGGGATATTTTCTCTATGGTTAAAGGCTCTGCTCTATATAAAGTAATGAAAGTCAAATAAGGTAAACATAATTTATGTAGCGCTTAGACAGACAGGGTTACATTATTAACAGTAGCATTGTGTTTATTAAAGATGAACTATTAAACCATTACTTAAGGAACTTATGAATCCTGTTTTAAACAGATTGGCTGAATCAATCAAACAAAACCAACACCTTCATGAAGAAATGTAAGTTTGTTTTTATAAAGCTAATATAAAGTTATTTTAATTGACCTGACTGACATCAGGGAGAACTGAACTTGTTTTAGGGAAGATCAATAAAAGTATTTTTTCTCTCTATCTTTTATATTCACAACTTCATTCATCTTTATGTTAACAGTTTAGCTATTAAATGTGTCGCTTTATCAGAACAAAGCTGAAGGTTAAAGGATAATATTATAATTGGTAAGCAGAAACTGTCAAAGGAAATTATTTTGTTTGAGTTTTTAAATAATTTTACAAACAGTCATAACGTAAATCATCTATTTAATCAAATTAATAAAATTATTCATATTTCTGCTTATATATTATATATATTTTTGCTTCACAGATCAGCTTTGAAAAAAGGACAGAGGTAATACACATCAGCATCACATCCTGTTCTATGCTTTGACATTTTAACACAAAACATGAAATTATAATTTAGTGCTATGGTGATAATTTAAGGTCTCATTTTTTATAAGTTGTTCAGTTTCATGTCACTGATTTTCAGTGATATTGTCTTACCAAGATCTACTCTTTGACAAGAAGTAGGACTAATAGAATAGAATAGAATAGAATAGAATAGAATAGAATATGAAAGAACTCCAGAAATAAATCCAAGTATATTTAAATTGTACAATCACCATTTGTAAATTTCTTTTAGTTTCTTTTTTACTTTCTTCTTTAGTTTGTTTTTTCGTTTTACTTTTTGCTAATGCATTAAATCCAGTCATCAGTTTTTTTGTTTTTTTAAGTCATTGTGTCTTCAAAGGTTTTACTTCCTGTTGCAAATGGCTGCATTATTTGATCATATGTTTATTCCGTTTATGGATTAAGGAGAATGTGGAGAAACATTCCTTTCACCTTGAAATCTTTTTCATAATAGATTGTAGTTTTCTGAGCTAATTTGTCTTGTTCCCTGAGTCCTTTCAGAATCAGTAAATTTGGTTTCATTGCAATCCCTGGCCTTTAGAAAACCTCTCATCTGACATTCCGCTGTATCACAAAACCAATATCAACTCTATTGCCTGTTTCCCATGGATATTATCAGGTTAATGGGGGTTTTTCAAACACAGGTTGACCCACTAACTACTGACCGCTAAGTGATGACTGGACTTTCTAAGGTTAATGAACATTGAATTTGTTTTCTCTGCCCTCCTACAGACTTCAGAGACAGTCAGTATCAAGGTCCAGGTGCCAGCAGTGTGAACAACATCAACAGGAGCACAAACTGAGGTTGCTATCTGAAATGAAGGATCGTTTTTCCCCTGTCTTTCAAATAAATACATCTTAAATTATTTATGCTTGAAGTAGTAATATTTTAAAATAATATTTACTGTGAGTTTTAACTGTTGTTTACGGTTTTTGGCTTCTACAGACTGGCTGAGATGGAGACGTTTTACAAAGACAAGCTGAATGAGGAGAGGTCAGTCTTTATAGAATTATGTCTGCATAACAAAGCAGTAGGAAGAAGATCAATACATCTTGTTTTGATTGATTTACCACCTTTTAATATATATTATCGGAGACCCTGGGAGTCTTATATATAATAGATACATGATATACTCTTTTTCAACATATCTGATATTAATTAGCGCTCCATTCCACTAACAATCAATTTAGTGCTTCTGAAAATGTATTAATGTAAACCCTGTATCTTGTTTTGCGTTTTATACACTCAGATCTGCTCTGCAGCAAAACCAAGAAGAACTGATGTCATTCAAAGAGAGGTGTTGTATATGCAAAAACAATTAAAATATTTTATAATGGGCAGCCAGTGGAATACCAGAGAAATTAGACAGGACTGGTATAATTTCTCTATGATTAAAGGCTCTGTTTTATATAAAGTAATGCAATGTCAAATAAACATAATTTACATAGCCCTTAGACAGACAGGATCCCATTATTTACAGCAGCATTCCGTTTTATTAAAGGTAAACTATTAAACCATTAATTAAGGAACTAATGAATCCTGTTCTAAACAGATTGGCTGAATCAATCAAACAGAACCAACACCTTCATGAAGAAATGTAAGTTTTCTTTTGTAAGCTATAACAAAATTATTTTAATTCACCTACTTGACTTCAGGGAGAACAGAACTTGTTTTAGGGAAGATTGATAAGAGGACTTTTCTCTCTATCTTTTATATTCACAACTTCATTCATCTTTATGTTAACAGTTTAGCTATTAAATGTGTCGCTTTATCAGCACAAAGCTGAAAGTTAGAGGATAAATATTACCGTAAAATTGGTAAGCAGAAACTGTTAAATGAAATTTCAATTCAGAATGTTTTTGTTTGAGTTATTAAATAATTTTACAAATATTCATGACATAAATGATATATCTAATGAAATTCATAAAAATATTTGTATTTTTTAAATTTTATCAAACATCTTATTTTGCGTCCTCCCCACCATCGGAGCCAAACGTATTGTGAGGGTCTGCTGGGAACGTCTGGCAGAGTCCCCTGTGAGAAGGAGCTTTAACTCCCATCTCCGGCAGAGCTTTGAACACGTTTTGAGTGAGGCGGGGGACATTGAGTGTGAGTGGACCATATTCCGTGCCTTAATCGTTGAGGCGGCTAGTCGGAGCTGTGGCTGCAAGGTTGTCAGTGCATGTCACAGCGGCAACCCTCGAAGCCCACACCAGCGGTAAGGGAAGCTGTAAAGCTGCAGAAGGAGTCCTATCAGGCTTTATTGACCTGTGGGACTCCAGAAGCAGCTGATGTGTACCGGCAGTCAAAGCGGCAGGTGGCTCTGTTGGTCACTGAGGCAAAAACTCAGGCGTGGGAAAAGTTTGGAGAGGCCATGAAGAAAGACTACTGTACGGCTTCAAAGCGATTCTGGTCCACAATCCGGCGTCTCAGGAGAGGGAAGTAGTGCAGTACCAACACTATTTATAGTGGGGGTGATGTGCTGCTTTAGTTTGTTTTTTCATTTTTCTCTTAGCTAATATCAGGAACTGTTCCAGTCATCAGTTTTTATAAAAAAAAGTCTGTGTGTCTTCAAAGGTTGTATTTCATCCCTACTGACTGCCGGAGGCGGTTGTTCAAGCACAGAATGATCACTCTTGCACTTGCGCAGGTTGAGTATTAGTATCAACAAAGTCACATGTGACCTACCGGTGATCAGCGGAAGCCTCAATAGGCACATAACAGTGGTAGTTCAGTCCCTTCTCATCTTCTCGCACGCGGGTTTGTTGTGAGCAGTTTCTTTTTACAGACGGGTGAGTCTCTCTGTATTACCGCTTCCTCCTTAAGCTTGCTGCTAGTAGCCCTGTGACCGTTTAGGATCAGAGCTGCGGGTGTGCTCGTCCTCCAGGTGTGCGCAACTGACGATTGTTGTGCCTACGGATCTCATCTGGTGTCCGGTGAGTCTGTCTTCTTTTCATTTTCAGAATCCTGCGGGTAGCGTCTCTCCCCGCTGTGTTGTTTAATTTATCAGCTGGTGGCTGTTACAGCTGATACTGCTTATTTTATTTACCTCGCCAGTGGTGTTTTCTGCCCATGCTGAGTTACTTGCTTTGGCTTAATTATAACGTACCTCACCAGCGGCATTTTCTGCCCGTGCTGAGTTCCTTGGTTTGTTTTGACTACAACATATGGTTTTTTGTTTATAGTTACCTCGGCTGTGCCGTTCTCTGCCCATGTTGAGTTCCTTGGTTAGACATAATTGAAACAGGTTGTCGCTGTTTGTGTTTACCTCACTGGGGGCAATGTCTGCCCTGTCGAGCTGGTGATGTTGCTCCGGAGTACGGGCTCAATTACCGGGATATGGAACATCTCTCTTTTTCCACCTGCTTGGCTCCTCTGCAACCTGAGGATGGTCATGACCTGTGCCCCCTTTGTCTGGGTGTTGATCACCTCAAGGAGGCACTTACAGGTGCTGGTCATAAAATTAGAATATCATGAAAAAGTAGATTGATTTCAGTAATTCCATTTAAAAAGTGAAACTTGTATATTATATTCATA
>NW_015151444.1:180645-194706 GCF_000732505.1 Cyprinodon variegatus
TGATATGATGAAATTGAGATTTTCATTTGTTGTCATTTGTAATCATCAAAATTAAACAAAATAAACATCTGAAATATATGAGTTTGTATGTAATGTATGAATATAATATACAAGTTTCACTTATTAAATGGAATTACTGAAATCAATCTACTTTTTCATGATATTCTAATTTTATGACCAGCACCTGTACTGATGCCGCCTGCTCCAATTGCAGTGTTCTCCCCCATGCGTATTGGAAACTCCCTCTCCCATTTGCTGCTGGATCTTGCATCTGCCCTGAAGGGCGGATCGCTTGACCAGTCGAGTCTAGGCATGCTGGATGCGTCTCTCCAGGCTTTCGCCTTGATGTCTCGGGAGCTGGGTCGTACATTGTCCACCCTGGTCTGTGCTCAGCACCAGGTGTGGCTGGCTTAGCCACCACTCACTGAACCCTGGAGAGGGACACTCCACACCTTGCTGAAGCTCTAGAACGCAATGTACAGTCTTCTCGCACCAGGGAGCAGCTTGCAGGGCTCCACAGGCGTGACCGTCGGCCCCGTAGGTGAAGCACTGGGGCCGGTGGTTGGATATTTTACCTCAGGTCAGCTTTCGTACTGGGGCGAATGCACCCCAGATTTTTGGGTATTCTCCACTCTGACCAGATGATACCGTCTCCAGTTCCGCCACTGGCACCGGACTTATGGAAAAGTTCAGATGACCACCATCCACAACCCTCTGATGGCACAGGCACTTTCAAATGAGCTATGTGCCCTGCTGGACAAGGGTGCAATAATGCCTGTGGACCCCCTTCTAGATTCAGGGGGCTTTTACTCGGTGTATTTTCTGGTCAAAAAAAGACTGGGGATCTTCGACCAGTTCTGGACCTCAGGGGGCTAAAAACCTACCTGAAGGACATGCCCTTCCGCATGCTTACGACCAAAGGGGTTCTACAGGCGATCTCCGCATGCCATTGGTTTACATCAATCGACCTGCGGGATGTATATTTCCATGTCCCCGTGGCACAGGTTCACTGACGGTTTCTCCGCTTTGCATTCCAGGGGCACCACTATCATTTCAGGGCACTCCCCTTTGGGCTTTCCCTGTCTCCCCGAGTGTTCACCAGGGTTGTGGCAGCAGCTCTATCCCCCTGCAGGCACGGGGAATTCGGATCCTGGCTTTTCTGGATGATTGGCTGATTTGTGCCTCAACCTACAGTCAGGCTATCCGGGAAAATCAGTTGGTGCTCTCCCATGTGCATCGGCTGGGTTTGAGGGTGAACTTGGAGAAAAGCAGCCTCACCCCCTCCCGAGTAAAAGTGTTCCTGAGTATCCTCCTGAATTCTGTCACCATGACCGCCTGCCCTTCTCCCCAGCTGGTGACCAGTATTTTGACCATGTTGCCTGCCTTCCAGCATGGTGCAGCGCCACAGTTCCTGGATTATCTGCGCCTTCTGGGCATACTGACCACTGCTTCCGATGTGGTTCCACTGGGACCTCTTTCCCTGTGCCCTCTGCAGATGTGGCTGAATGGCTTGGCTCTGGACCCCGCCCACCGTGCGCACAGGCACAGACAAATTTTTGTGGCGTCGCACTGCCTTCAGTCTCTGTCCCCATGGAGGAACGAATTCTACATTATGGGAGGAGTTCCACTCAGCCCCCTTCCATGCCGGAGGGAGGCTTTTTATACGGATGCTTCCACTTTAGGTAGATTTTTCAACCTGGCGGGCCCGCATCGTGCAGGGGGTGTGGTCCACACAGGAGCGGAGAGAACACATCAGTACCCTGGAGCTGCTGGCTGTGGCCCATGCGCTCCAGACTTTTCTTCCGGGATTACAGGGGAAGCATGTGTTGGTTTGGTTGGACAACACCTCAGGGGTCTACCATATCAACTACCAAAGTGGGTCCAGGTCCCCAAGACTGTTGTCCCTAACACGCCGGCTCCTGGTCTGGGCATCATCTCGCCTCACCAGTCTCAGGGCAGCCTATATTCCGGGCTGGCGCAACGGACCCGCGGACTTCCTTTCCCGCATGTCGCCTCTTCTGGGGGAGTGGAGGCTCCACCCCGACGTGGTAGATCACATATGGGGGACATTCGGCAGAGCGGGCGTGGATCCCTTCGCCTCCAGAGACACTGCCCACTGTCCCCTCTGGTCCTCCCTGTCAGACAGTTCCTGTCCTCTAGGATGCGATGTGCTGGCCCATGACTTACCCAGAACACTCCTGTATGCCTTTCCCCCGTTGGGCCTAATTCCCCAGACCCTCCTGCGGGTTCTCCAGAAAGGGCACAGGCTCCTGCTGGTAGCCCCATTCTGGCCGGCGAGGACTTGGTTTTCTCTGCTGCGCATGCTTTGTTACAGCTCGCCGATGCGCCTCCCATCCAGGAGGGACCTCCTGTCCCAACCGGGGGGTGGGGTTCTCCACTCCGAGCCTTGTTGTCGGTGGAACCCAGATGGCTCCGGAGTTACCCAATGGACCAATTCCTCCTTTGTCCCAGAGGCCCCCACAGTGGCAGGCACAGTCTTGCCGCTTCGGCTGTCCAGCTTCGAGCCCGGGACCCCTTCTGAAGCTCTGTGTCCAGTCAGAGCGCTGGCCTATGTCCACAACACAGCAACCATTCCGCTGAGTGACAGTCTCTTTGTAAGCCATTCTGGCCCACTGCGAGGTCGTGCCCTTTCCAAACAAAGGTTGCCACGTTGGATCGTGGGGGCGATATCTCTGGCATACTCTCTGAAGGGTCAACCCCTGCCTCAGGGGGTGCGGTGCCATTCTAAAAGGAGCCTGTCAACCTCATGGGCTGCAATGATGGGGGTGCCACTATCAATCTGCAAGGTGGCCTCATGGTATGTGCCGATCACTTAAATGAGGTTTTATAGAGTTAACATGGCTAAGCCTCATCCTCTTCAAGGCATTCTGCAGCAACCACCGGCTGCATCCCACTAAGGTAAGTGCTGCTGCCGGGTTCCAACGGGTTGTTCCTTTCTTTCTGCATCCCTTGGGACCTAGTTGGCATACGTCATTCAGTGCTTGAAGCACCACTTCTGGCGGTCAGTAGGGATGAAATAGAACAAAGGTTACGTATGTAACTATGGTTCTATGAATCCCTGATGACCGCCAGAGCATTTTGTACCTCGGTATCGCTGGCTCACGAGAAGATCGAGGGACTGAACTACCACTTAAATCGATCGAGGGACTGAACTACCAGTGTCACGTACCAATATACATGCTTCCGCTGATCACCGGTAGTTCACAGGTGACTTTGTTGATACTAATTCTCGACCTGCGCAAGCCCAAGAGTGATCATTTAGTGCTTGAAGCACCGCCTCTGGTGGTCATCTGGGATTCATAGAATCTTAGTTACATACGTAACTTTCGTTTTACTTCCTGTTGCAAACTGGCTGCATTATGTGTTCATATGTTTATTCTGTTTATGGATTAGGGAGAATGTGGAGAAACATTCCTTTCACCATGAAATCTATTTTATACTAGATTGTAGTTTTCTGAGCTAATTTCCGTCGTGTTCCCTGAGTCCTTTTAGGATCAGTAAAATTGGGCTTCATTGCAATCCCTGGCCAGGTTAATGAACATTGAATTTGTTTTCTCTGCCCTCCTGCAGACTTCAGAGACAGTCAGTATTATGGTCCAGGTGCCAGCAGTGTGAACAACATCAACAGCAGCACAAATTGAGGTTGCTATCTAAAATGAAGGATCATTTTCCCTGTCTTTAAAATAAATCCATCTTAACTTATTTATGCTTGAAGTAGTAATTTTTTTTAAATAATATTTACTGTGAGTTTTAACTGTTGTTTACGGTTTTTGGCTTCTACAGACTGGCTGAGATGGAGACATTTTACAAAGACAAGCTGAATGAGGAGAGGTTAGTCTTTATAGAATTATGTCTGCATAACAAAGCAGGAAAAAGCTGATCAATATAACAGGCAGGGTGTTTTGATTGGTTTATTTACGACCATTTAATATATATTATCAGTGACACTGGGAGTCTGATATACAATAGACAGATGATACAATCTTTTTCAACATATCTGATATTAATTTCAGCTCCATTCCACTAACAATCAATTTAATGCTTCTGAAAATGTATTAATGTAAACCCTATTTCTTGTTCTGCGTTTTATACACTTAGATCTGCTCTGCAGCAAAACCAAGAAGAACTGATGTCATTCAAAGAGAGGTGTTGTACATGCAAAAATAATGAAAATATTTTAGAATGGGCAGCCTGTGGAATACCAGAGACATTAGATGGGACTGGGATATTTTCTCTTTGATTAAAGGCTCTGTTTTATATGAAGTAATGCAATGTCAAATAAACATAATTTACAAAGCCCTTAGATAGACAGGATCCCATTATTTACAGTAGCATTCTGTTATATTAAAGATGAACTATTAAACCATTAATTAAGGAACTAATGAATCCTGTTTTAAACAGATTGGCTGAATCAATCAAACAGAACCATCACCTTCAGGAAGAAATGTAAGTTTGTTTTTATAAAGCTAATATAAAGTTATTTTAATTGACCTAACTGACTCCAGGGAGAACTGAGCTTGTTTTAGGGAAGATTGATAAGAGGAATTTTTTTCTCTATCTTTTATATTCACAACTACATTCATCTTTATGTTAACAGTTTAGCTATTAAATGTGTCGCTTTATCAGCACAAAGCTGAAAGTTAGAGGATAAATATTAAAATTGGTAAGCAGAAACTGTTAAATGGAATTTCAATTCAGAATTATTTTGTTTGAGTTATTAAATCATTTTACAAATAGTCATGACATAAATGATATGCTTAATCAAATTGATAAGAATTTTTTTTAAATTTAATTAAACATGTTATTTTGCCTCACAGATCAGCTTTGAAAAAAGAAGGACAGAGGTAATACACATCAGCATCACATCCTGTCCTATGCCCTGACTTTTTAACATAAAACATGAAATTATAATTTAGTGCTATGGTGATGATTTAAGGTCTCATTATTTATGAGTCGTTTAGTTTCATGTTGCTGATTTTCTTTGATGGAGTTACATTGCCAAGATCTACTCTCTGAAAATAAGTAAGACAATAGAATAGAATAAAAAAAGAATAGAATACAATACAATAGAATATGACAGAACTGTAGAAATAAATCCAAGTATAATTAAATTGTAAAACCAACATTTGTTCATTTCTTTTAGTTTCTCTTTTACTTTTTTCTTTAGTTTATTTATTTATTTATTTATTTATTTATTTATTTATTTATTTATTTATTTATTTATTTATTTATTTATTTATTTATTTATTTTCGTTTTTCTTATTGCTAATATCAGGAACTGTTCCTGCATTAAATCCAGTCATCAGTTTTTTTTTTTAAGTCATTGTGTCTTTAAAGGTTTCTGTTCCTGTTGCACACTGGCTGCATTATTTGATCATATGTTTATTGCGTTTATGGATTAGGGAGAATGTGGAGAAACATTCCTTTCACTTTAAAATCTATTTTAAACTAGATTGTAGTTTTCTGAGCTAATTTCCGTCATGTTCCCTGAGTCCTTTCAGAATCAGTAAAATTTGGTTTCATTGCAATCCCTGGCCTTTAGAAAACCTCTCATCTGACATTCCACTGTATCACAAAACCAACACCAACTCTATTCCCTGTTTCCCTTGGTAATGATCATATGAATGTGAGTTTTTTCAAAGACAAGTCGACCCACTAACTGCTGACCGCTAAGTGATGACTGGACTTTGTAAGGTTAATAAATATTGAATTTGTTTTCTCTGCCCTCCTACAGACTTCAGAGACAGTCAGTATCAAGGTCCAGGCACCAGCAGTGTGAACAACATCAACAGGAGCACAAACTGAGGTTGCTATCTGAAATAAAGGATCGTTTTCCCCCTGTCTTTAAAATAAATCCATCTTAATTTATTTATGCTTGAAGTAATAACTTTTAAAAATAATCTTTACTGTGAGTTTTCTACAGACTGGCTGAGATGGAGACTTTTTACAAAGACAAGCTGAATGAGGAGAGGTTAGTCTTTATAATTATATCTGCATTGTAAATTGGTCAAAAACAGACCATCAGAACTAGCTTAAATCTTTTGAAATAGATTGTTTCAGTTCTGTTTTGATACTAGTTATAATCCCCAGTGGGGTTCCGTACAGATTTCCTACACTAAATCATGGTGGCCATTTTTTGCATTTTACACCCACAGGTCAGTTTTGAAACAAAAAGAGTAAGAACTGACATCATTTAAAGAAAGGTTCACGCAAAAAAGAAAAAGCTGAACCAATACTCCAGCTGAATGGGGAACTAGGATAAACCTGAGGAAATTATTATGTACAGCAAGAGCTAACAGAGGAAACATTTAAGTAAAAAAAAAAACAGTGCAAATAGTCCCCTGACCCAAAATACTCACTTTAGAGAGAGCAGAAATAGTTTTGGAAAGATTTCAACCCTATTGTTTTGTTCAGACATCTGGAGAATATTGAAGGTTTATCTCACAAATAGAATAGCTGTACTAGTTGGTGAGAATACCTGCTGCATCACATTTAGATTTCCATTGTCTTCCTAGCAGAATCCCAGACTGGGTTCATTATTCAATTCAATTACGAACATACTTTATTAACACAAAAAGAAATTCAATATTGCACAACTCATAATTAATTTTGTATCAGGTTTTGATGGTTTTGATAGCTGTGTGCAAGGATGATTTTCTGTAGAGGTCTGTCTTGCAATAGATCTGGAAAAGCCCCTGAATGAAGACACTTGTATAAAAATCTACTGAAGAGGATGCTCACTGTTTTCCAAGATCTTCGTCACTTTATGAAAAAATCTTCTTTGGGAAATCAACTCCAGAGGTTTTAGAGGAGCACCTAGAACAGAGCTGGCCTTCTTAATTAGTTTAGTTTGTCTTTTGATGAGTTTATTGTTTATTTGGGATATCACGAATCAGCTTACAAATGCTTACCTTTTCAAAACGTTACACAAAATCTTTTGTAAATTTTCAATTCATTTATTGAACTATACAGCAAGTTTCCATTTTAAGAGATAAAGAAGAAAAAAACACATACATATCAAAACAGTTATTGAAATAGAGACACAATACAAAAAAAAAGCTTGATGGGCTGAGGTAAGTGCCCCTTGGATTAAGTTGGTTTTACAATTTGCTACTAAATTCTAGCTGCAAAACACTACTTTTTTTTTAAGTATTGAAAGTATTTGTGAAGGATGCATAACTTCAGCAATATAGTCAAGACCACCTTTTCCAAGAAAAAGCGAAGACCAAGTTAAGACAAATACTTTGAAAGTGGGGATGCCAAATCAAGAGCCAACACAAAAATAGACCTGGCCATTTTTTAGATGAGTGGTGTATTCATAATGATGATGTTTCCTTATTAATCATACCGCCTGCCTTGTAAATAACATTGTCCAATACTGTTTACTCCAACTTCTCATAAATCAAATGTTCTACCCCCTCCCAAACATTTCTCTATTAGCATGTTTTCTAAATTTATATATTAATCTTAAACAAAGTCCATAAGAGCAATGAGAGAGTAAATAAGGACAGGAGCGTGCGTCTTAAAGACCAGTAAACATCATCCTAGTCAACTGTTGCCAGCTATTTCATAATAAAATACAAGACATTCTACTGATATGAATGAACATTACCTTACAAATAATGAAAACAACTTATAACATGCTTTCTATCTGACTTTGAAGCTACTTTGAGGCTAAATTGAGTGCCTATTTTAGAATTGACCAAAGCAGTAAATTCCACTGCAAAATGTATTATATTCAGTCAGAACAATGTAAAAAAAAAAACACAAATACAAACTATTAAACCTGCAGCATAAAAAGTGCACAATAATTTTAACTTAGCCTTATACCCTCAAAATAAGGTTTAGGAAACAAAACAAACCTAGAACAAAAACAAAGGAAGTAATTAGCTGCTGTTGTCAACCCTTTATATTGTGACTTATGTAAGTATGTGTACATTTTTTGGCAAATTTCATTTAGGGTTCTTTACACAACTGGCATTAAATCTTTCTTTTCCTACAGATCTGTTTTGAAAATAAAAGAAGAGGAACTGAAATCTACCAAAATGAGGTAAGGTTTAAACACAAACTGAACTGGTCAGTCCATAGTAGCAACAGTAATGGAACTTATAGATCTGGGTCAGATTTGAAATATGCAAACTGTGAAATGCCAAGAATAGCTAAAAATGTCAAGCAAGACAAACAGAAAGCAGTGCCGGCTGGTGGAGTTTTCTCCAGGGGGGCTACACATTCAAAAACCCAATCAAACGTATAATAATGAAAAACAACAAAAAACATTATTATAAAAATACTTTATATAAACATAATTTTTACGTACAGGTTTACTTTTTGAACATACATTTTGCCCTCCTAAGGTTTTGTGAAGGTAAATCTGTGTTTTGCATGGTCCAATATTATATCACATATCAAACGAATGTAGATGAAGATGTACCAGTTTAATAATGGAAATGCTATTAGTTAGCTTTATATTTTTTTTAATATATAAAAACTATTTATTTTCTGAGAAAGTGTTTATTTAACAGCAACTATGCAAATTAAAGGACACCTACAAAAAGTACACTATATTATATTATTTTTCATGTGAATCCCAGATTGTTCACTCTTCTTTGCCTTTTCTGAAAGGTTCCTATACCTGTCTCTATGCTGGGTCAGATTAGGCAGGGAAAGCAGAATAAAGCCTTAGCCTCGCTGCATGCAGTTAGCCAAGCCTTCTAGCTAAACCAGATCGTGTGTACCGTCTCCATCTGTCTTTGGACTGCTGATTAATTTTGATGTTCGGCTGATTAGATTAAAATAGTTTCACCCCCAGCTTCTCTTGGTAAGTTTGCTGTAAGGTATTTCACTTCCGCCACTTGACCTGTCAATCAGCTGCACTAGAACTGTGACGAAAGTCCCTGCAAGAGGATAGGAAATCTCTCCTGCGTCTGAGATTTGCTTTACTTTTTGCATTACAGAGGAGCTATTGCGCATGTACAACTTTTAACGAGAGTCAATGGCCAAAGATTTTTGCGCCACAGGGCGGAAATACATCACCGATCAGACGACGAGCAAACTGCTTTACTCGTCATTAAAGATTGAATATTGATATTGCACATCTAAAAAAAAACACAAATATATGTAAAAATATTTTGATTCTATAATAACATTTTTATTTGTGTTATATGTTTCAAAGTCATTGGGTGAGTGGGGAGGCATCCTAGCTCTCTCTATTGACCAGCGCTACTGATGTCTCAGTTGCTTTGATGATAACTGCTGTGGAAATAGTGCTGGCAATAAGAAAGGATGTCGGAAGAGGAAGCTGTATACTTTCTATCATTGTTCCTTTAGCATTGGGACTCCCTGACGTTCCTATCTTTTATGTAGGAGATATGGGGTTTTCCACATCAACATGCATGGCACGAATGGAAAGTAAGACCCAATCCTAATAAAGCCCTACATTGCAGCTGTACTGCTAAATTTTGCGCATTCCTGTGAGGGTATTAATGTTATTTTTAGGGTGGACCCAACCTGAGAAAGTAAACTACCTGCGATTGGCTACTTTTTAGAAAATCCTGCCTCTGGAGACAGAACTGTTTTCTTCTTAGATACGGCTGATAATATTTACCAAGTCTCCTTAGGTTAACAGCAGTTCTCTAAAAGAGTAAAAAAAATTGCTTAGATATATTCATCATTAAATAACTCAGTTTAACATAGTTGTAAATGTGCTCTGATAGTAGCAATATGTAAAGTTAAATTTGTCAGAGCTAGAGTAACGTTAGGCTTGAATAATTACTTCATGCCTCAGATGGAATGAAGATAATTTGCACTGAGGAAAAGTACAATGTATTCACAGAAACACATTAGATTAAATAATAGATTTTTTTTATTAGCGTCATATACACTAAACACACCAAAGACTGAAGCACTTTGTAAATCCTGCTGTCAACATGAACACAAAAAATATTTTAAAACTGAGTAGTAAATAAAATGTTACTATTAGTAGGGTATGTTTGACTAAAATACAGTATATATGTTGAACTTTATTTTACAGACTGCAGGAAATTGAAATGTTGCATGAACAGCAAAAAAAGCAGAGGCAAGTATGATTAAGATTCAACAGTATCAAACAATCTATAAAAAAATAAAAATGAAGCGTGAAACATTGATTCAGTGTTTATAAACTTCTTCCACAGTTTTCTAGGTCTGTTTTTAAATTAGAAGGATGTTTTTTATGTTTTGTTATTCTATGAAAAATGTGTTCTGTCTTAAAAACATTCCTTTAAGTTCATTACAATAGAGTGACCTAATGTAAGTTATTTTCTTCTTTTTCCAAAGACTTAATGCAGGTATGAAATCAAGCTGCCTCAGGTGTGAAAAAAATGAACAGGATCACAAAGAACGGTTTGTTCAAAATCATAGCACTTTAACAAATTTTCTATAATTAGTTTTTGCTAATTTTCTGATCTCTGATCCAAATTCTCTTTTTTTTAAATCACAGAATTGCTGAGATGGAAACATTTTACAGAGAAAAGCTCCAGCTGACAAAGTAAGAACCAAACTGTATCTTTTCACACTGACTACTTGTTTCCGGCCATGCCACCCAACACTGGCAAATGTTGTAACTCTGTTACGTCAAGGTATTTTTTTTTCTTTCAAAAAGAGAAAAACAATGAGCCAAACAAGATACAGGTGTGGAACTACTTGCCATGTTCTGCCAAACTGAAACAAGCCCTCTGTGCAATCTTGCTATCATCATTCAGTTTGTAATTTCTGTGCTGCCCTTATCATCACTTGGTAACCCTCTGAACAAATAATTTAACTTCCTTTTGCAACAACAGAAAATTTTGAACACATTAAATCTCCTTTTTTAGTTGATCATCTTTAGGTTATTCACTCAACAAACATTTCAAATCAGCTTTCTTCATATTTGTGTTGAAATTAATATTTAATGCAGAGTTGTTGCTAAAATAAATTAAAGAACAACAAAAACATGATTAATAGCAAAAAGCAGTTGATATTATGGTATATATCTCCACAGGTCTGCATTGAAACAAAAAGAACAAGAAGTTCTATCACTCAAACAGAGGTGCAGTACATACTAGTAAAACTATTACATTGGATTTAAACTACACAAAAGTCTTCATCTCTGTTGTCTCTGTGTGAACAGAGTGGCTGCAAATGTGGCTGTGTCATTAAAGACATCAAACACTGAGAGCATGAACGACCCGGTCAGTAAAACCAGACTGACTGAGATGTACGACAACCTGAAACTGCTGCAGTGGCCTAAAACCAAAGATCAGCTGAAGTCCAGGAACGTCGGCCCAAAGGAGGCCAAGGATCTGATTCAGGTGCAATAGATTCTCAGAAAGACATGACTCTGTAGTTTATTTAGCTGCGGCAGGTTCTTTGGTCTTAACGTTTACCTGATGATTCTAGAAATCCTTTCGAGTTGCATTAGAACAAATGAGGAGAAAGAGGCACCAGATAGAAGAGGTGTTTGGACTGGCAGAGTCCATCACAGGAATGACTCCACAGAAGGTACTGGACCGCAGATCTGATTTCTTTACTGATTGGTAAATTTGTTTTTTGGATGAAAAATAATCTATGCTTCATGGTTCCTGTGTTTCAGGTTAAAGAGTTCAGACAGCTTACTGTTCAGAACCTGCAGATTGTTCTGTTCAACGGCAGCAAAGAAGATATTCTGAAGGTCTGTGGGATAAATTATTCCATCATTGAAAAGGTGACAATTGTGGATATTCAAATAAAGGAGAAGAGTAATATTTTTTTTTTAACATTTCCAACACAGATTGGTTTCCCTGAACATGGAGGTCCAAACTCAGAGGGATCAAGGACCGATTTGAGATCGCTGACCTCTGAGTGCTTCTGGTTGGGATGTTTGATGGCTTTGAATAATCCTCCTCTTCAGCCTGACTGGAAGAACCATGTTCCTTCCATGGATCCTTGGGACATTTTCCCACGAGACATCAGACCTTCTGATGCGCTGTAGAAAAAATTCAGTAATACAATCACAAACTGTTTTCCAGGGTTTTTTGCTCCAGCTATGACTACATTATTCTTAAAATTAACATGTAACATAATTTGCATTGATTTTATATTTTATCAACAAATTAAAAAGTGGGTATTACATAATCTATTATTATCAAACCCTTTATCATCAATCATTATAAAAGTATAGTACTAAGTTGCTGCTATCAGTCTCATATTTTATTGGTATAAAGAATATAGATTTTTTTTTGTTGTTCACCAGGATACAATAAATCTTTTTTCAGGTTGGTCTGGGATATTTTATGTACAAGCATTCACTAAAAGGAAAGAAGGTTCTCTTTTCATTCAAATTCCTTTTTTTTCTTTACATATTTATGCGTAAGGTCATTGTTAACCTTTTCAAAGTTAAAAAATAAATCTAGGTCTTATCTCAAGTATCAATTATACAGAACCGGTTCCATAATAACTTGTCAATTAAACAAAGATGAACCCAACATGAAATAACTAAATGTGACAAAATAAAAGCTCTCCATTGTTATTATTTAGCTGAACATGGAAAAGCATTTTCCTATACAATAGTTCAGTCCAATCCATTTAATTGATATGGTCATGTTGAACAATTCACATATATCATCTCAAGCACTCCACTGCTATCAACTCAGTACAACAGAAAAAAAGGAGAATTAGTTTATACTGTCCCATAATGAGGCAGCTCAAGCTGTGAAGGGTGTCTGAGTGAGCTTATTCCAATAACAAGTAAGGTTCTTTCTCAATGTTTATTCATAACATTTGACTGTTTTTCCAGAGTGTCTGTAATTTGTTTTGATTAACTGCACTCTGACAACTTTCCCAGATTTTCTCAGATTTTAAGTTGTGAGTGACAATTTTTTCCAGTCAGAGCAGGGCTGGACATTATGCCATGTTGTTCTCTTTCTGTGTAAAGAAATAAAGTACCGACTGAGTGAAATCAATCGATCTCGTTTATTTTTTTCACTTGACAAGGGCAAAAGGGAGCATGTAGAGTCTCACAAAATGAAGTTAATATGTTTACTTAAGTTCAGAAGGGCTAGGCCAAAAAGTACTTGTCTATTTTTCCAAGCAGCCAATTTATATTCTGTTCTCCCTTTCCGCTTAATCTGGTATTTTTCGTCAACAGTGAAACTCACGACTGTTGTCATTTAATATTATGACTCACCGTTAAATCTGGTGAGGCAATCCAGCTAGACCCTCTTAACTCAATTCCCTATTCAACACTCCATCCACCATTGAAAATTCGCCTTCTGCTATGAGACATGTTCCAAGCTGAAAATGGCTGCAACCTGTATCTTCAACCTTCAGGCTTAGCCAAAAAAACGCTTTGAGACTAGAAATTAGTTCGTTTTCATGTGACCAAAATATCTTCATTCACTTTATGTCTCTTACAGGGATTGTGGAAAACTCAATGCTGCTTTCTAGAATTTCCTATGAATTCTAACAGTAACTTTCTTCGTCGCTGCACCATTTTAATATGATTGTTTCAACAGAGCTGTGATAAATATTAAGTTTAAGATATTGTCTTCTAAACATATCCAGCTTATAAAATGTCGCCAAGAGTTTAAATACATTTTTTGCCACATTTTTCCTGTTTCTAATTGTAATAAACTTGAAAACTATGTACAATTTCTTATCTAATGTATATTCAAACGCTATTTAGTGACGGCCTTACACATAGAATTCTAATGAGACATTTTAAAAATACAGAAAAATTATTTTGTGAGATACCATTAGGAAAACATAAATATTTAAAAAATCATAGCACAACCGAATCAGCAAAGACAATGGGGAAGGAAACCAAGCTAACTATATGCATAAAACGGCTCAAAATGATTTCTGTGTTTTATTTAGATATTTATTTATTTATTTTTGTGACATATGATATACATAAACCACAGAAAAAAAAATTATGGCTTTATAATAGTGCTATGGCCAATTTCCAAACCCCTTTCCGTTTGTGTGTGATGATCTGTTGTTTCTTGTTAACTTAACCAGCAGGATAACTACAGGTTTGTTGACCTG
>NW_015151444.1:195077-198758 GCF_000732505.1 Cyprinodon variegatus
TTACTGATGGTAGCCTTTGTTACTTTGGTTTAGTTTAGAGTGTGACTGTTTGAGGTTGTGGACAGGTGTCATTTATACTGATAATGGGTTCAAACAGGTGCCATTAATGAAGGTAACGAGTGGAGGACAGAGGAGCCTCTTACAGAAGAAGTTACAGGTCTGTGAGAGCCAGAAATCTTGCTTGTTTGTAACTGACCAAATGCTTATTTTCCACCATATTTTGCAAATAAATTCTTTAAAAATCAGACAATGTGATTTTCTGGATTTTTTTTTTTTCATTTTGTCTCTCATAGTTGAGGTATATCTATGATGAAAATTACTGGCCTCTCTCATCTTTTTAAGTGGGAGAACTTGCATCATTGGTGGCTGACTAAATACTTTTTTGCCCCACTGTAACTAATTGCATATTATTTGCTTCCGTTTGGTTGTGGTATTAAGCGTTTATTTGCATTATTTGAGAATTTGTTGAATGGTTAAACATGTCAGTACTTACAAACTACTTGATATGTTAGACCGGCTCATAATGAGATGATTATAGTTGTAGACATAGAGATTTAAATAAATAAATTTACAAAAACTGTCTAGTGAAACAAAAATCACATAAAACCTCTTTCAGCTGTCCCATATGAAATGGTGCTGGATTAGTCTGTAAGAGCTAGGCTGTCTCTGCAGAGGGTCATAAAGGAGTTCTGACTCCAGTGTTATGATAATGACTTTTTTTTAGGTTTTTCAGGAAGCAGACATGTGGTGTTGACGTTGGCAAGTAGTTCCACATGAGATGCATCTGGACACACTTTACTGGATGTCTGACCTTAATGTGGACAAGCATCAACAATGAAGCACAAAGGCTTTATCGCTGCTGAAACTGCGTCCGTTGTAAACATAGCATAATAATGTCTCTTTGATGACTCCTTTTTCCCATTCAGAGGGCACCTAGAGTAGACCAGACATCAAATAGGGGCACTGTATCCCTCTTCTGTTCGGTTAGCACTTTGGGATCCCTGGGAATGAGCTGCAAAATGATTCACAATTGAGATTGGTCAGAAGTAAAAAATACCTCCAGTAAATGTAAAGATAACTCCAAAATTTAGGAACACATTGTTTGGTGTCAGCAGGCCACAGAAGTCTTCAAATGTAAACAGATCCCTTTCTGAAACCATCATAATTAGAGGTGAGGTAGTTGTTCTTGGTTGGATCTGCAAACACTTAGGACTAGATCCTAGCCAATGCTTTTAACAATATATAGGTTTATATGCTGTGGTGTAGAGGTTAGGGCTCAGATCGTATGACTCTAGACTTAAAATGATGCATAGAGACTGGTGACTCTATTGTCAAAACCATATCTCTAACCACATCTGGAACTATATTCAGACCATTGTTAGCTGCTTTGTCATATCGAGTGCTTTTTAAATACGGACTTTTGAGGCCATTTACCAAATTCTCAAATAATACAAATACATCATTAATGCCACAACCAAACAGGGGGACAAAATATATTTCCCCTGTAAAGCTAGCAAATTGAACTTTAAACCTGAAACAGTAATAAAGAGTCATAATACAACGTTGACACCGGATGCGCTTTGAGCAGCAGAAGCAGTCGCTTCACATGCAATGTATACAGTATGTCTGATGCGCATCAAGGCGCATCTAAAGGTCCTGCGGCAAGTCTAGAGCAGCAGGAGCACCACATCTTGATGCATTGTAACAGCTGAAGCAGTACGTATCAAAAATAGAGACACCTTTTTGCGGCCGAAATTGCATGCCGTGTGAACGTGTAACTAATGTATAAACCATTTTATCTTTATATCACTGAATAAATTCTTTCAATTCTCAACAACAGATCTATAAAAGTAATCTGTTTTAACAGAATTGAAAATGAAAACATACATTTTGTGAGACCTGATATGACTTCTAAGATAAAACTGTTAAAAACAAAAACACAGTTATCTTATGTACTTTGGGCAACTCAAATATTTTCTGGATGATTTGTTGTCAGACATTTGTGAATCAAGACACAGGTCAACATCCTTTTGTATAAGTTAACAAGAAACAACAGATCGTCACACAAACAGAAAGGGATTTGGAAATTAGCCATACAAAAAAACTTTTTTTCTTTTCAGGGAAATGTGTGAACAGGGTGAAGCAAGGGTGGAGTGAACAGTGGCACCAGATAGATATGTGCAAAATATATGACGTGCAATGACTGACCTCCATACTGAGATAAGGAGACAAAAATGTAGAGATAGAACAGACTGAACATCAGATCTATTTAAACTTACAAAGTATTTTCTTTGCCTTTGCGCGTTTTTTTATTTTTTTTTATAAAAAGTCTATTGTTACCAATTGAGAAATAAGTTGATGACGTTCTCACCAGTTGCCTTCTGCTTTTTTTTAAATAAAATGTATGTGATGGCCTACTGTTGTCACTATTAAAGTATGAAACCTGTTTATTGTTTTCATGACCAAGTATGTATGCAATATAACTACTAGAAATAATTCAAACCACCGTTTTAGTGTCACTTGTAGACTGACTGAACAATAAAGCCATATATTTGCATATTTCAAACAAACTCTGTTGACCTTACCCAAGGGGATGAAAAAATGTTGTTGCAAAAAAACCAATAGATTTATAAAATGATTTGCATGCACAAAACCACACCATTTTCCTTTAAACATCACAGCTCTGCCTAAAATGTTGTGTCAGAAAGAAATGTCCTAGATGTTTACATGTATCTATATTTGCCAGACTGTTATACATATATGCCCTTTTCTTTATGCGTAGCTCAGGTTCAGATTGTCTGGATAAAGAGCATCTTTGAGTGGGGTTGTATTAGTTTTTTTTTCTTTTGTAAAGCAGTTTGTGATTCTTTTATTTGTGAAAGATGCTATACAAATAAATATTACTGACTGAGTGCTGAAAGGTGAGCATCCATTGTAGTCGCAAATGTTTTGCAGGATTTAATCTTTTAAAGTTGATTTAAATGTAAAGCTCCATTGGGCGTCCTCAATACTAACGTAGTTGTTGTGCATCACACTAAGGATATTAATAAAAATTCTCTCAAATGCTTCTACTGCCCTGCATCACATGGGTAATAGTTTGTACTTTTAAAGTTAGTTTTCATGTGACCAAAATATCTTCATTCACTTTATGTCTCTTACAGGGCTTTTGGAAAACTCAGCTGTGCTTCTTAGAATTTCCTATGAATTCTAACAGTAACTTTCTTCGTCCATGCACCATTTTAATATGATTGTTTTTACAGAGCTGTGATAAATCTTAAGTTTAAGATATTGTCTTCTAAACATATCCAGCTTATAAAATGTCACTAAGAGTTTTAATACATTTTTTGCCACATTTTTCCTGTTTTTAATTGTAATAAACTTGAAAATTATGTACAATTTCTGATCTAATGTACTGTATATTCAAACACTGCTTAGTGACGGCCTTACACATAGAATTCTAATGAGATATTTTAAAAATACAGAAAAATAATTTTGTGAGATACCATTAGGAAAATATAAATATTTACAAAATCATAGAACAACAGAATCAGCAAAGACAATGGGGAAGGAAACCAAGATAACTATATGCATAAAAACGGCTCAAAACTATTTCTGTGTTTTATTTAGATATTTATTTATTTATTTTTGTGACATATGATATACATAAACCACAGAAAAAAA
>NW_015151444.1:199880-203032 GCF_000732505.1 Cyprinodon variegatus
ATAATGTTGCGAGTGTGATGCAGAGCCCACTTTAGAGTTTAACAGTTCAGCAGACTGATGGCGGAGGGGAAAAAGCTTTTGCAGAATCTGCTGGACCTTCATTGAATGCTGTGAAGCCTCTTCCCAGAGGGCAGCAGGGAGAACAGTCCATGGTGGGGGTGTGAAGGGTCACTGATGATGTTACTGTTCAGGATAAATCCTTCCATTGTCACTCTAATGAAATAATGACATATTTATCTTTTTTGACAAAGCATGGATGCAATCTCAGTAGTATTATTAATACAAACTGTTAGGGTCCTGTTTGTGGGGTCTGTTTGTGTTTTTCTTTTGTTCTCCCTTTCCACCACTAGATGGTGCCCTCTCATTGTTGGGGCCTCCTCGCACACTTGCGGCTGATTGGGTCATCACCGTTGGACTATTTGAGCAGCGGGCTGTCACTACCTTGACGCCAGAGTGTTTGCCAGTATTGCGTACTCTAGCCAAACTGAGATTAGCTGAGTCTAACCATTGTGCCTTTGTCTCTCTGAGTCTGTTTGCCTTTTTTCTCCTCTGTGTTCTCCGGTAGGATACACCTCCTTATCTGCTGGATAAGCCTGGTCCTTCTCCCCTGTTGGAAGGAAATATTCGTGTCTCTGTGAGCAAGGGGAAACCTTTACCTGATCCGATCAAGCCCACCTCTGGAAAACCCGTTGACAGCCCGCTCCATTGCTCCTCTGGACCCAACGCTAGTCTGCCTGTCTACCCTCCAACGAGTTCAACCATCTCCGGTCAATACCCCTCACAAACTGGACCAGGGAGAAACCAAGAACCCTCGTTATGTGAGTGTATACAAACCATTCATCTGCCAGGAATCCTTTTACCTGACGGACCATGAACTCATCACTGTAATCTCCCCTCTAGTGTTTCCGGTTCCGGTTCACCAGACCGCAGGATTATCCCCTGCAGAGATTCTCCATCTGTTGGTCTCTCTGAGAACCTCTTTAGTTGAGATAACTCAGCCTGGTCGCTCTAAGGAACACCTTAGTTTAGTCTTTGCCCCGTTGAGAATCCCCTTTAATTTAGCCTCTCCGAGTTTCTTGTCCTTTGTCTCTCTGGTTTCTTTACAGTCGATAAACTGGTTATCTTTACCCTGCCTCTGAGTGGTTTTCTGCATATGGGCAAACTTTTAGGATCCCATCATGACACCAACCACCTTTCCTGTCTCATTTGTTGACTGACTGATCAATAATCCTATTTATTGGCATTTTGAAAAAAAATAAAAAATTAAAACAAAATACTTGAGGCTACCTCAAAGAAAGAAATAATGAGGTAATCCTTTGGATGCAGGTAAGCAGTGACACGTATAGACAGTTTTATTGCTCTGCAGAGACACCCTTTTTTTCTCTTAATACATACATGTCTGACATTTAAGTAATATATATTCAATTCAATTTAATTCATTTTATTTATATAGAGCCAATTCACAAGACATTTCATGTCGACGCACTTTACAGTTCACCAGATAATACAGTCAAATGGATTCTGGACTGGGTTTAAAGGAGACAGAAGCTGAGATACAAAAGGCAACTGTAAAAGGCGGCTTCATCCAGGAAACACATTATTAAACACATTAAACACATTATTTGAAATGTGTTTAATCCCATGCAACTGAAGTGACAGACTAATCAGCTTCTTTTTCAAAACACTATAACTTCTGTTTTTTCTGCATTCAGAAGCAGAAACTTAGGAGTCATCCCGGTTGTTATGTCGTCAAGACATGCCTGTAATCTATGTAATTAGTTAGTTAGTTAGTTTCATTTAGATTTATAGACAGATATATAACTGGGTATGATCAGCATAACAGTGGAAATTAATCCCATGCAGTCTAATAATACTACCGATTGGGAGAATATAAATAGCAAAGCCAACTGGTCCTAGCACTGATCCCTCTGGTACTCCAGAGGTAACCCTTGAACATGAGGACAATTTATAATCAACGTGAACAATCTGAAATCGATCAGATTGATAAGATTTAAACCAGTCTAGTGCTGTTCCTTTAATTCCTACAAATTATTCAAGTCTTTCTAAAATAATATTATGATCAATTGTATCAAATGAAGCACTGAGATCTAACAGGATAATTACAGATAAAAGTTCATTATCTGAGGCCATGAGAATATCATTAGTGACTTTCAGCAGAACTGTTTCAGTGCTATGATTAGCTCTAATCCAAAGTGGAACTCTAAAAAAAGTTCATTATGGTGTAAGCGGTCGCACATTTGTTTGGCAACTAATTTCTCAAGAATTTTAGATAAGAAAGGAAGATTGGATATAGGTCTATAATTGACCAAGTTATCTGGATCAAGAGACAGTTTCTTAAGCAAAGGTTTAATTACAACAACCTTAAAAGCTTTTGGTACATATCCATATAACGGGAATAGATTAATCACATCTAAAATGGAGGATGAGATCAAAGGGAATACTTCCTTCAATAACCTGGATGGCACTGGATCTAACATACAAGTTGAAAACTCAGATGAATTCATCAGTTTTGCTAACTCTGAAAGCTCAACTGGATCAAAGCAGTCTACACCCGGTTCAGATTATATGGCTACCTCAGATGCTACCTCACCTTCCAGAGATAAACTACTTGTGTTTAGATGGGTTGAAACATTCTTATTTTTAATAAAATAAAAACTCCATAAAAATCATTACTGCTAAGAGCAGGTGGGATGGACAGTTCAACAGAGCTATGGCTCTGGAGGAGTTCAGCAACTGTATTAAAAATATATCTAGGATTATTCTTATTCTCCTCTATTAATGAGGAGAAATATGCTGCTCTTGCTTTACAAAGGGTCCTCCTATACAGCAGTAAACTATGATTCCAGATTAGATGGGATTCCCGTAGGCCTGTGGAGCCCAACTTTCTCTCCAGTTTCCTAGCATCTCTCAGGTGACATATTATATATATTATATATTATATTGCCCCCCTGTCTGTAGCCTGAAGAGCATGAAGAGCACCTTCAAAAAAGGTATAACAATAGAAAATTAGTCTTAAGTATCGTTATTGTTTGTTATAGGTAGATATTGGTATAGAAATTTGGAAAGATTTTTCACTCAGAAATTCTAAATAAAATTCACAAAGAAGACCTTTTTAGTAAAAACTAGTGATA
>NW_015151444.1:203267-204433 GCF_000732505.1 Cyprinodon variegatus
TATATTGGTTTTTCCAACAGTATAGCTTGAGTGGCATTTACTAGCCCTTCTATATTTAACATTGAAATTTTCTTAGTCTTTATTAGTACTTTTACTGATAAAACTCTGCTGCATTAACTTACTAAGTTACTTATTTTTTAAAAAAACTTTATTGCTTACTTCTTTGTAAGAAGGATGTTAAAGTAATATTCTTTCTTTTAATATTACTTTATATTGCCCTGAACTATTTGTAACAATAAAACAATCTAAATAACAAATACAAATAAAGAAGCAATTCTGTTTAAACACCATTTTATTTTATTTCTTTTCCAACATGTGTGTGTCTGCAAAAATACCTTTTAGGAAGAACTTAGCATGAATAATAATGATGAATAAACCCCTTGTTCGTAAGCATTACTTTTAAGTCAGAACACTTTAACCTGCTAAACAGGATACTTTGTTGTAAAACATGATTTTGCAATGTTAACAAGTGACAATGACAAGTTCAGTACATTTCAATTTAAAAAATCTATGCCTTTGTAGTGGATTCTTTTTTCTAAAATCAAACTTTTTAGAGAAAAAAACAATGGCAAACAAGAATTGATGTGTTTTTCTTTTTTTGGCTACTGCAACACAAATGTGGCCTGGGAGGAAATAAAAAACAGAGACAATACATCCATAGACCTTAAAAGCCTTTTCTTTTTCTACGAATGCACTCTAGATAACACATACAGTACCGTTCAAAAGTTTGGGGTCACATTGATGGTGGTCGGAGGGCCCGGTGGCACCAGTGTTGGGTAGCCCCGCTTCTGTCAGTGAGCCCCAGGGCAGCTGTGGCTACAATGTAGCTTGCCACCATCAGTGTGTGAGTGTGTGCGTGAATGGATGAATGAATGTAGTGTAAAGTGCTTTGGTCAAGTCTCCTGACTTGAATAAAGGCGCTATATAAGTACATGCCATTTACCATTTACATTAAAATGTCCTTATTTTTGTAGGAAAAGCACTGTACTTTTCAATGAAAATAACTTTAAACTAGTCTTAACTTTAAAGAAATACACTCTATACATTGCTAATGTGGTAAATGACTATTCTAGCTGCAAATGTCTGGTTTTTGGTGCGATACCTACATAGGTGTATAGAGGCCCATTTCCATCCACTATCACTTCTGTGTTCTAACGGTACAATGT
>NW_015151444.1:205183-223713 GCF_000732505.1 Cyprinodon variegatus
TATATATATATATATATATATATATATATATATATATATATATATATATATATATATATATATATATATATATATATATAAAATTGATTACATATAAAAATGAAGAAAAACAAACGATAAAGGCCAAAGACTAAATAAAGAGTTACTCCTAAAGGATGTATGCTGTTGGATACTAGGGGTGAAGAATGGCCCTGTGCTCTGTGCAGAATTTAGGAGTAATAAATACTAAGAACTAGCTCTTATTAACTAAGATTAAAGTCCCATTGTTCAAGGTATAGAAAAAAAGAATCAGATAATAAATGTCACAGCATTGATGCACACCACTGTATGCTAAATGTTCGCAACACATGAATTATCAAAATTAAAGCTTTTCAGCCTCTTAATTATTAAGATCTATAGAGGAGGGATCAGACTCACACAAAATGCATATATAAGTCTCAATATCCTGGTTGGCCTTCTTTGTCTGACCGTCTGTTTGTGGGTGAAAACTTGACAACAGACTTACAGAGATCCCCAACAGAGAACAGAATTCTCACCAGCTGGGACACAAACTGGGGACCCCTGTCGGAGACTATGTCTGTCAGGAGATCATGGAGACGGAACACCTCACGGCTGAGGATATCCCCCATTTCTTTACCGGAAGGGAGTCTGGGCAGCAGAACCAAATGGACCATCTTAGAGAACCTGTCAATGATGGTGAGAATGACGGTGTTACTCTCAGAACAGTGTAACCTGGTAATAAAATCGATAGTAATATTAGACCATAGTCGAGACGGGATAGGTAAGGATGAAGAAAAGAGGATGGGGATCTTTTAGGCGTCTTAGACCGATTGCAAAGAGGGCAGGCTGCCAGAAACTTCAGTACATCCACAGAGAGAGAACATCACCAAAATTGTGCCCAAACAATGTTGATGGTCTTGGGACACACCAGGGTGGCAAAAAAAAGTGGGAACTGTGAGAAAACTCTAAGACCTTCTTTCTTAAAGCACCAGGAACAAACAAGCCATCATTAGGACAATCTATTTGGGAATTCTGATTATGGAGAGCCTTTTTGACTTGCTTCTCAAGGTTGACCACAATGATAGAACATCTTACAGACTCTGGTAACACAAATTCCTCTGCACCACCAGAACTTCCCTCCTCCACCTCAAACACCCTGGACAGGGCATCAGGGTTAACATTCTTGGTCCCAGGTCTATAAGAAAGAGAAAAGTTAAACGTCCAAAAAAAAAATAGGGACTCCAGGTCAAAAGAATAAATGATAATGTTGTCTAAATAGACAAACACAAATTGTCCCACTTAACCAAGAAGACAGCTGGAGGTTTAGTGAAATCAAAGGCATGACTAGATACTCATAGAGTCCAGTAGGAGTACTGAAAGCTGTCATACACTCATCACCCTCACGGATTCGTACCAAATGGTATGCATTGCTGAGGTCCAGGTTAGTGAATATTTTAGCAACCTGAATCTGGTCAAGAGTTGAATTGTTTAGTGGAATGGGATATTGATTCTTCTGTAGTCTATGTCTGGTCTGAGAAAACCACAAATCGGAGATATATTTCTCCATGGCTTGTGATTCAACAAAGAATATAACCTTCCGCTCAGGGGTATAGTAGCTGGCAGTAAGCTGATCCCCCAATCGGTTGGTCTATGCAGAGGTAAAGCAGTAGCCTTACTTTTATTGAAAACTTCTTTGAGGCCATGATATTCCTCTGGAACCTTAGACAGGTCAGGATAAAAGTAATCCTCCTTCTTTTCGGCTGACAATACAGACTTAGCAGAGCATAAGATTGGACCTGAACAGGAGGTAGCCCAGCCCAAATCCTCCCTTTTTGCCAGTCTATGTGAGGGTTATGTTTCTTTAACCAGGTTAAACCAAACATTACAGAGACCCGAGCTGAATCCATGATCAGAAAAGACATATGTTCAACATGGTTACCACCCACCAAGACTTCAGCTGGTTCAGTCATGTGGGAGGATCAATCCATCCGATGGCCATCCAAGGCTAAAACCTTTTGGGAATCCGATGAAAGAAGAAGCTTAATACCTAGATGTCTGGCAAAGTCCCCGTCCATGAACTCAGTATCAGCTCCAAAGTCCATGAAAGCTGACAGGTTATGACTGCTGGAATTGCATGATTTGAAAACATGGTTTGATTAAAATAAGTTGCTGTTAAGTGAAGGAAAAACTGGCTGAATAGGCAAGGCCAGGCCAACAATTTCCTTTAATTACCAACTTTTCAGACACTTAGACAGGTATCAGGCATTGCAGGCTAACAAAAGAAGCCAAACGACCCTCATTCCAAAGCCCCTTTGTCCTAGTCAATTTGCATGTTTTCAAAACGAAAACAGAGCTTGTTTGGACACTATATAGAACCTCAAACTCAATGCTATTCCTGACATTTGGAATTGAAAAAGCTTCCTGGATGGAAATGGCAAGTTACAGTTATTTTAAAGAAATAACTCTACTTGCTCTAATTTTAAATAACTCTACTGTTATAGAAAACAATAAGTAATGCACCCAGCTGCCATGGCCTGTATGCACTGTCACCACGCAAGACTCCTTTGTTGAAGAAAAAGCATGTTGAAGCTCATTTAAATTTTGCTGCACAACATTTAGACAACTCTGTAAATATTCGGAGAGTATAGTCTGGTCAGATGAGAGTAATATTGAACTCTTTGGATGCCATAATACACATCAAGTTTGGAGGTCAATTGGCAATGCAGATCAACCCAAAACCCCATAGCAACAGTGAAGTGGGGAGGTGGGAGCATAACGGTGTGGGGCTGTTTTTCAGTATATGGTACAGCCAAACTTCAAATAATTGAAGGACAGATGGATGGGAAAATGTGTTGCCATCTCCGAGGATGATGAAGATGAAATGTGGGTGGATATTTCAGCAATGACCCCAAACATTCAGCCATGGTAACTCTCCATTGGTTTCAGTGAAAGAAAATAAAGCTGCTAGAATGGCCCAAGCAATCACCTGTCTTAAATCCAATCCAATCCATGAACTAAAGATCAGAGTTCATTGAAGAGGCCCATTCAAGATTTGAAAACGTTTGTGTGGAATAATGGGCCAAAATTACACCTGAGCAATGCATGCAACTTATTTCTCTGTACAGAAGTGTATTGTATGTAAGCTGTCATTGCCAACAAAGGGGCCTGTACAAAGTATTAAAAACATTCCAGTAAGTGTGTTCAATAATCTTTCCTTGTGCCATTTCATTTTAGTCCTCATAACTTAATAGTTGCACATCTATGGTTTGATTTCTTTGTATGTGTAGATTGCATGGATTGTTACTGAAATCTGGTGAAAATATCATGTCAATAGGACCTCTAGAAATATATTTTCTGAGAAAAATTGTGGTATTGTAACCGGGTGTAAATTACCACCCGTTTCGGGCCCTTGAACACATCAATGCCCCGTTTCTCTACCTTCACCTCCGTTTTACAGCAGGCTCATTAGCGTATATAGGAACCAGGTGTGCCGAGCAAGCTATGAGAGTCGGCTCCGCTTGGTGTGCAGTAGATTCTGTTGAATGAGCGTTGGGAGCCGTGCTGCTACACTAGGATTCGGATCTGGATATTGGGGCTGCTGGAAGAGTTGTGGGTTTTCACTGCAACGTCTGCATATACCCCTGTGTGTGGCTGATGAAGATTGCTGCTGTTGCATATTATGCTCTCACCAATCGGACCCTTTTTTTTTTAGATGCTCTTGGTTTTGGTAGAAGGTTTTCTCTAGAGTTGGGGTTGTAGCACGGTCACTACAGAACCAGAATGACAATTTATTTCTTAATGAATAAGCTGATTGGGCACAGCTCTACAGGACTGGGGGACGCAATATGAGATTTGTTTTTTTTCTAACTTAGTATGATCGTGTCTTATCTTGTGTGTTACTAACGTGGTTTGCAGTGTGTTTCTAGAGTCTCAGATTGCTTCTTGTTTTGTCATGGGTTTCTGTGCCTTGTTGGATTTTAAAGTAGAATAATAAAGTTTGTCTTCTAAATGTAAAAGAATGCATAAATAAAATGTATAATATGTATACTAATTCTGTTTCCTCATTTTAAGCCAGACCTACCTATGTACTTTTAATTGGGAGACCCTAGGCCACTTGATGTTATTTTTAGAGGTCTACTAGTTGGTTTTAGGGCCACGTCCTCGGTCATAATCCGGGTATTTCCCTGTGTTACAGGATGTTCAATACACCATCCCCCCGGCTCTAGTAGGTGAGAAGATGACTGCGATGCAGGTGGAGGCCCCCATCGTGTTAATTACCTGACGGGCAGACCACAGTATGTACGCCTATAGAACTGTGTGTCTGACAGGGTGGTCAGCAACACTGGGGCTCCCCTGGGGACTGTCCTCTCCCCCTTCCTCTTCATCCTTTTCACCTCGGACTTCAACTATTGCTCTGAGTCCTGCCACCTTCAGAAGTTTTCTGATGACTCAGCAATTGCTGGCTGCATTGAAAAGGGTGAGGAGAGTGAATACAGGACTGTGGTGGGCAACTTTGTCACTTGAAGTGAGCTGAACCACCTGCAGCTCAACATGACAAAGACTAAGGAGCTAATAGTGGATCTGAGGAGGACAAAAACACCTGCGACCCCTGTCTCCATCCAGGGGGTTCCTGTTGACACTGTGGAGGAGTATAAGTACCTGGGAGTGTACTTTAACAATAAGTTGGACTGGACTATAAACACCCAGGCGATCTACAAAAAGGGCCAAAGCCGACTATTCTTCCTGAGGAGGCTGAAGTCCTTTAACATCTGTGGGACTATGCTTAGGATGTTTTATGAGTCTGTTGTTGCTAGCACGCTCTTCTTTGCTGTCACATGCTGGGGCAGTGGGCTGAGGGTCGCTGAAAACAACAGACTGAACAAAGTGATCAAGAGGGCCGGTGATGTTGTGGGGGAGCAGCTGGACACCCTGACCACCGTGGCAGAGAGGAGGATGCTGTCCAGGTTTCAGTCCATCTTAGACAATGACTCACATCCTCTCCATGACACACTGGTCCAGCAGACGAGCTCCTTCAGCAGAAGACTCCTCCTACCCAGATGTACCACAGAGCGCCACAGGAAATCATTCCTACCTGTGGTCATCAATCTCTATAACGCCTCCTCCCTCAAGTGATTCCCCTCCCCCCCGTTATTGACATTTATGCACTATTTTTGCATGCCACGTATCACTTTACTTGGATTTATCACTTTACTTGGATTTTCACTTTATTTGGATTGAGTTTTTACATATTCAAAGATATACGTACAGATATATACACAGAAGAGTTCTATGTGTATATATTTTATCACTTTTATTCTTATTTTTTATATTGTATAGTTGGATGTGTGTATATACTATGTAAAACTGTAACTGGAGTGTTTAACAAGAGTAATTTCCCTCTGGGATTATTAAAGTATTTCTGATTCTGATAATAACATTGTTGTAAAATGCAGGAGTCATAGCTGTCTGAAAAAATTTTCAAAGATAACAAGGTATATTAACAGCCCTGAGAAACACCTGTGCAAAATAAATTAGTTAAAGTGGTAACAGTTTCTTTGCAAAAAATATTAAAAACTAAGCTGGTGGGCTTTAGATAGGTAAAACCAGGGCACAAGTAATACAAATTCCCACACAGCGGTAGGAACTTTATTTGTCCAAGAGCAAAGTTCATGAGATTTTCTTTCATGTTTGTATAAATAGACACAAAAGAATATCAGTAAGATTCCGTTTCACAATATCCATACAAGTTTATGCTCCCAACAATTTTGGTTTAGCTCTTAACTTTAGAGGTGTTCATTGAAAAAAAAAAAAAAACAGCAGAAGAGGCGAGGCTTACACATAGGTAACTCCTATCTGCTGCTGGTTTATCCTCTGGCATTTGCTCTCTGGACGTCAACCTGTCAAACAGGACTAACAATGGCAGAATCATTTATTATTGCAATAGACTTTGGGACTGCATACAGTGGCTATGCCTATAATATCACTTCCATTGAAGGAGAAATTGATCCCATGTTGAAAAAGTGGGGAAAGGAGCATGGACTTGAAACCCCAAAGACCCCAACCAGCATCCTGTTTGACGAACATGGAGAATTCATGAAGTTTGGCTATGAGGCCAAAACCGCATACATCAAGATGAGAGGAGAAGATGCAAAGAAACATTATTTTTTCGAGAACTTCAAGATGGCTCTTTATGGCAGAGTAAGTCTAGATTTTTACATTTTTAGAAGTGCTTTATAATATGAAGCTGCATAATATGTTCATTTATATACTGCAAAATGATCGTGCAGCTGCAGGAATGATGCTGCTTAGTTAATTTCATTTGAAAAACTTTTTTTTCAGAAATGCAACAATGATTCAAATAAAAAATAAATACTATTTTTGCATTTAAAGACTTTGTTGTTTGTCTGGTAACTATTTGTGATAAAGTAAATAAAGAATTGTACAGCCAAGACATATATTACTAAACCATTATCATATGTCCCTAGAAACTCGTCAGGGATGTGACAATTAAAGCAGCCAATGGGAAGGAAATGACAGCTCTGAAGGTTTTTACAGAAGCTCTAAGATTCCTGAAGGAAGATGCTTTGAAAACCATCAGTTCCAATGTAGCAGGACTAGAGTTTTTGGCCTCTGACTTCAACTGGGTGCTCACTGTCCCTGCCATCTGGGATCCTTCAGCCAAACAGTTCATGAGAGAAGCTGCAACTGAGGTAACATAATTTATTACAGGGAGGTTATTAAATGTTCAGAGGGATCAGCGTCTTCATCTCTCTACCAGGCAGGTATTGTGACTGAAGACACAGAAGAAAAACTGATCATTGCACTTGAACCAGAAGCAGCTTCAGTCTGGTGTAAGAAGCTTCCATCAGATGGATTCATTACACCGAACCACAATAGAGATTCCTTGGATGAGTCTCCAGGGACACAGTATATTGTAGTTGACTGTGGAGGTAATGAAATATAAATCTTATCAAAAGATGATAAATATTATTCTTACATATTATTAATATTAGTAAATCAGTATATGGATGTGAAAAGAAAATAAAGCAAAAAAAAAAAAAAAAAACACAAGGTACTTTGTGTCTCATAAAGCATTGTATAAAAACCTCTGGAAGTTGTTATAACCTCTGTCTCTGTTTCAGGAGGAACCATCGACATCACTGTTCACGAAGTTCTGGAAGGAGGAGCTCTAAAGGAGCTACACAAGGCTTCTGGAAATGATCTGGGAGGACAAACTGTGGACAAAAAGTTCAAAGAGTTTCTTGGAGAAATATTCTGTGATGGAGTCTGGGATGAATATGAAAAAAATTATCCCAGTGAGGTTCAGAAAATGATGTATGATTTTACACGTCTCAAACAAGTAGATGAAGATGTTCAGATCACCTGTCCTTATAATCTGGGAAAACTGGCTCAGAAAAAGAAAGAAATAGAAGACTTCTTTAAGTCTGTGGAAGGTGCTTTCTGGAATGAGGGATCAATAAGAATTTCAAAAGAGAAAATGAGATTTTTCTTTGCAGAGAGTCTGAAGGGCATCACTGAGAGCCTCAATGAAATCTTTAAGAAAGATTTCAGAATTGAATTTATTCTACTAGTGGGGGGATATGCTGGAAGCCAAATCCTGCGGCAGCACATTTCTGATCAGTTTGCTGATAAGTGCAAAGTGCTGTGTCCATTCAGAGCTCAGGAGGCAATTGTAAAGGGAGCTGTACAGTTTGGGAAAAACCCAGAGCTGGTTGCTTCTAGAAAAAGTGCCTACACCTATGGGACTGAAATTGCTGAGATGTTTGATCAATCAAAGCATAAAGCAGAAAAGAAGTTTCTAGCTGATGGGCGTGAAATGTGTGGTGATGTTTTCATGAAACTTGTGTCAGAAGGTGATGATGTCTCTTGGGATGAGATCAAAGAGCACACCTTATATGCAGTCGAAGCAGAACAAACAGCCATGAGTTTAACATTTTTCCGCACAGAAAGGCAAAATGTGAAGTATGTTGATGAGTGGGGAGTAGAGGAAGTCGCTTCATTTGAAGTAGACATGCCCATTGTCAAAGGGGGGAGAAAACGTGAAGTCAAGCTGCAAATCAAGTTTGGTTCAACAGAGATAACAGCTACAGCCACTGACATGGCTTCACTATCAAAAGGTTCTGTCAAGATTGATTTCATGACCAAATCATAAGGATTTAGGTTATATAAAGATAAAGGTTTAACAGCTTTAAACTAAAATGAATCAAACTAATGGCTTTACTTCACTTTAGATGGCATCTAAGACTAATGTTAAACTTTATTAGCAATTAATTTTTTTTTTCAAATACTTATGAATCAAATATTAACTATTTCCTAATATTCCATTTGTACGTTTTTGCTTGTTTTTCTTTAGGAGTTGTGAAATTATTTCAGGGGACTTGATACATCTATCAATGGCTTACCTTTCTAGTCAAAATTAGACTTTTTTTAAACTTAACTTATAAATTACAGTGCTCATGAAAAATGTTTTGATTATTTGTTAAATTATCCATTTTCTATAAATGTGTTATCTATACATCTACTAGCTGTTCACATGTGCTTTAATAAAGATGTGATTGATGTAATGAAATCAAGATGAAAATATCTGGGGAATCCAGTTAACATATTATAAAAGTTAAGTTCTCCTATGTTATAACATAACCACTATGTTATTTTATTTTCTTGTATGAAGTACATTAAAGTTTACAGATAACAAACTGTTTGGTAGAACCATTATTATTTCATTGGTAATATTATTGTGAATCTCCACTGGTTAAAAATGATGTTGGGTATTAAAATGCGTTTTTTTTTTTTTTGGTGTGGAGAAAATTTGTTAACAAAAAGGGGCGTGTGCATCGGCACTTGCGGCTTGACCGGAGAGGAAGAAGCACACTCTCAGATCTGTGCAGCAGGAGTTTATGTTTGGTTGTATGTTAAAAACAAGATAAAAAAGAAAAGAAAAGAGATAAAACAGCAATCAAAGATAGTCCCACTGCCAAAGACCAGGCATCTAGAAAACTTATCAGAGTTTGCACCCAGAGGACGCCGCCCGGTGCAAGAAGACACCGCCCAGGGTAGAGAAAGATGCTCCCGGTGAGATCTGGACCTTTATTTTTCTTTTGGGGTATTTTTAGTGGTACCACTCTTTTTTCTTATGTTTTTTGGGGGGTTTGTCATTTGGATTTTTTATTTTGGAACTAGACTTTGGACTTAAACACTTCCAAGACTTTGTTTTGCATTCGGAGGATATTGAACTCCTTTGTGGACATGCAGATATAAATTGAGTGTTTGAGTTTACTTATAAATTGGTTATGAAGGATTTTTGGTTTGTTAAAATTTATAATGTAACATATTTAACATGCTGTGGAAAGAGATACTGATCAGAGTGAGGAAGAAAATGCAGCGGGTCCTCTTGTAGATCAGGAAGAGGCAATAAGCAACAGAGGGGGAGAAACCTGGGTTACTAGGAAAAATCTAGTAGGTGAAATAACTTCTCTGATTAGCTCCCTTTATGTATCAGGTAATGAAGTTGAAGAAAGAGAAGATGACCAGGAGGAATATCTCACTATGTATGACATTAATTGTATTAGGAATGATTTCACCAACATGGGTGTTAGGATTACCTCATTGGAAGAAGATTTTAGGGCATCTTTAGAGAGTGCTTTGAATAAGGAGCAAAACATGAGGCCATGTGTAGATAGCAATGTTGAGGTCCTGGAGCAATTCATGAACACAGCCTTTAAGGAATTGGAGACTAAGGTAGTAGACTGTTTGCTGCAGCGAGATGAGAAGTGGAAGGCTGAGATAGAGAGGTTGAAGCATGCTAGACTCTCTACAGCTATTCATCCCCTTGATAGTGTCAGACCAAGTCTCCCTGTGCCGTCTGATCATCTCTCTTCTACCATGAAACATACTATCCCTGAAACATCATCTCCACCTTTAGCCCTACCTGTTCAAATAGTACCACAAGGAGTCTTTGGATCTTCATGCCCACAAAGGACAGATCAATCCCTCCAGGAACAGTTCCAGTCACGCCAACAACTACCTGTGGTATAGTAGACCTTGCGGCATCTACCTATAGCAGAACATCTGTAGTTATTTCCAAGCCACCTGTGCACATGGAGTTTCCCACATTTGAGGGTGCAGAAGAGGTTTCTGATGTCTTAAATTTCATCAATCAGTGTGAGACATTTCTAACAGTAAGGTCCCTGTCTGATCCTGAATTATTGGAAGCCTTAAAAGCTGTCCTAAAGGGCTCTGCTCGGTACTGGGGAAGTGTAGCTAAAAACAAGGTACACAACTGGCTTGAATTTAAAAATGCCTTTTGTGCTGCATTTCTATCTCTAGATTATTTGTCAGAGGTGGAAGAGAATTTGAAAGACATGGTCCAGTTGCCAGAGCCCTAACACCAAAGCCATTTAGGTTTCTGTTCAAAGGACAAAATATGACAAATTCAAAGTTATTTGACTGATATTTAATAACTTAACTGCATCAAAACTGGAAGCTTTAAAAATGGTTCCACCTTAGTAAGAATATGATGAAGGGCAGACTAAACTATAAAGGTTAATGCAAAGTTTCAATTCCTTATTTGTTATAGAAAAAGTCACTGAATTTGGTTTGTCTTGTAAATCTAGTCTACTAAAAGGAACTCAACATTGCAGCGAACTAGGATATTTGAGAAAATGTTGGTCCATGAGGAAACATAGGTTATTGTCATAATTTAGTTTCTAAATGGGTACAATAGCATCTTTTGGAAACACCTCAGCCTTTTCAAATGGTGATTACATAGGTAGCAGTTATGACAAAGTTAAAGCCAGACTTTCCAGCTAAACAATTTGGGTTTTTGATTAGTTCTGATCATTTCAAGTGTTTACATTTCTGTAAAGCAAGCCAACAACAAGCTTATTGTGACTGCATGATGGCCACCCTAATGCTGACAAGTTTTGATCTGTTATTTGTAAAGTTAAACCAACTTTATTTTAAAAGTGTTTTAAACACTAACATTAACATTAATTGACATTAAGGTTAATTTATTTGCTGATATACTCATCATATTTGAATAATAAAATATGAACAAAGACTTCTTTTAAATTAGCAATCTCACAGCTTGTGCATAGATGCTCTTGGCACTGTACCTTCTGAGGGCAGTATTTGAAAAGGATGATGAGCACCTGATGCTAGACCATCAGGATGCTCTGCACTTTCCTCAAGCAGCAAGACGGCAAGATGCTATTTATCTTAGGGAGTAGCTCCAGTGATATTCCCTGCTTTTTTACCATCTGCTGAAGTGTTTGACGATCAACCTGGCTGCAGTATAACTTTTCCTCTCTTATCATCATTTAGAATATAAAATGATCCTCACAAATCCTTATATCATTTGAGCCATCAAAAAGGTCACAACCTTTTTCTTTGTACTTATGGGAGAGATACCAATCTTGAAGTCTATTGCTGATAGAGTTTGCCAAACAACCTTATCTTATTTTTGCACTTGTCATTGTCTGTATATCTGTTTCTTTTTTTATTGTTTCCAGGAAATGATCATGAGTCCTCTTACGGCACAAACCATGTGAACAAAGCTTGAAGACAAAGGACTTTTATCACAAGTCATAATGCTGGTTTTATCAAGAAGATGCAGACTATTGATGTCACATAATATCCAGTTTTTAGATATGAGTGTATAGAAACTGAACAGAGATCCTCTCCCAGATAGAAAAAAGACATTTTTCTGATTCAGATTCCAGTTAAAGATTGTCACTCTTGCAATCCACAGCCTGATTTCTGCATTCCACTCGTTTCTGTTTCATCCAATTGAAACAACTTTTAATTAAATATTTTTTATTTAACTACGTATGGAATTAAATATTAGACTAAACAAATTTAATTTAAAACCAATAGCACTGTCTAGAACGACAGAAAGGTAATTTTAAAGCCAAACAACATTATCTAAAATGTTTATCTGTACAGTATGCCTGATTTGCCAAGAAAGGGCCAATGCAAATCCAACCACTTATACCTCACATTTTTAACTGCCAAACAACTGCCACTTAAACATAGCAATGTTACAAATGGATTTTTTTTTCATCTACAAGGATGTTAGATTCACTGTCCTTCATGAATGTCTAAAACTGAATATTTCTGCTTGACATATTTTCTGATCATAAATTTACAAACACTTAGCAGCAGTTATAGATCTAAACATTTGGATGAATCTCAAATTCAAGGCAAACGTGTAAGATGAGCACAAGGCTGTTAATTCAAAACTTTTGGAACCAACACACTTTACAAAATCTCTAAAAAAGATTAAAAATGTCTTACAATAAGTTTATTTACCTTCAGGTTGAGTAGTAGATAAGATGATCTGCCAATAGAATAAGTACTATTACCTTTAAAAAAGATAATTAGATATTATGCACTTCAAATAAGAAGCTTAACACAGTAAATGATGCAGTGTTAAAGTAACACTTGGTACATTTGGTCCCATCCTGACTTAGTGTGGGAGCAAATGTACTCTTAACGTTTTACTTTAACACTGCAACATTTACTGTGTAGTAGATTTTTCTTATTTTAAATGTAAATTACCTTATTGTATTGGCAAAGTGTTAAATTACCAGTTTAATAAAAAAATGCAATTATTTTAAGAAAGATTTACTTACAAAGATTTTCATTATTTGCAGTGCACACATGGCTAACTGAGCACCTGAACTGTGGAGCAGGTGGACCAGCTGCTCCTCCATTTCTTTGATCAAAGAAAAATCTGATCACCCATTGCTGTCCAAAACTTTCACAGAAGTGATTCAGAATTTTATTGTTTTTATTTTTTGGTTGTTGTGGCGATTCAGAAAATCGCAAAAATTAAAATATTTGTCAAAGACAATACAAGTCAAAACAAAAGGCACATTTTTAAATTAGGTTTTTATTATTAAGCGATAAAAAAGTTGAGGAAAAGTGCTTGCCCATTGATTTGACAAACATCGAGTGTTTGTGGTAACTTGCATTGAGTTGTTTTTCGAATTATTGTTGTAATTTATTCACCCTGAAGGGTTTTCCAACGTTAACAGTCATTTTAAGGTCACATCGCAGAGTTGTTTAGGTAATTACTTTGACTGGGTATTTTCACAGTCTTCATTTTGTTTTTCTTCAGGCTTGCCCAGGTGGGCTTCCTGGTGTTGTTTCGATAATTATATTGGTATGGAACCTACATTTGTTTTTTGGCTTACAATCCTAAACAGATGCTTGTAGCCCCAGTGGAGAGGAAAATGTCTCTTTTAACAGGAAGAAACCTCCAGTAGAACCAGATTCAGTGTGAGCGGCCATCTGCTGAGGCCGACTGGGGTTCAAAGAGACAGAAGCAGATATAGAAAAAGAAGCATAGATACAAAAGGCAACTGTAAAAACCAGCCCTATCCAGGTCACACATCCAGGCAGACAAGCTCCAAGCCAGCTCCCATGTCAAAAGGGGATGTAAGAAAGCACATCCAGTTAGTCACAGTCAGAGAAACAGGACTAAACAGGCCAAGCTCCAACATCTATAAACAAAGGTGTTGATGGCAGCACAGCTGATATTTCTCTCCAAGATGGTGTCAGAGCCAAACAGGAACAGACCAGCTGAAGCTACTATGAGATAAAGCAGAGAGAGAATAACTTTTGAAATTGAACAAATTCTGCAGAGTGAGAGAATAGAGATTCAATAAAGGAGAATTATGAAAAAGGAGTCCCTATGTCATTGGGCAGACCTTAAATTCTAAAGAGAAGCATCAGACACCTGATGCTTATCACAGGGAGGAGCATGATTCATTTGTACACTACCTTCAAATTAAGTTGTGACTAAACTTTTTTTAAAATCCATTTAAAGTGTGCTATCTGAAAATGTGAAAAACTATTCTGCATTTTCTTGACAAATAAATTATTCAGGACACTGAATAATGAAAAATAAAAAAGAAATAAAAAAAATAATATAGTGACTTCAACTTCTGAAAAAACAGAACTCATTGAAGTTTAAGGTTAATAAAATGGTGAAATATTAAGCTAAAGATTACTTACAAGTAAAAGTGTAAAAAAAAAATTGTAATTATGTACAGCATTAGATAGAAAAAAATACACTTTCTGAAGGCTGTTTTAAACCATCTTCAGATTCGTTTTTATCTGTAATGCATAATTTTGTCAATAGGGTGTGCCAACATCTCACGGATTGCAGGTGGATACATAGGCTGCTGTTCCTTGAAACCCTTGCAGAGGGTGCAGAAAGCTAAGCCCAGACAGGAAAATATATATTTTTTAATCTGCACAGGGCTGACTTTTGTTTCATGATAGTGTAGTTATAGGACTGTGCTTATACATTTACTGACCTGAAGGTTTATTTTTGAAGTAACAAAATGGAGTTTTACTTATAGGCTTTCTGAAAATGTTTTGACACCTATCCAGGTGTCTTTGTCAATTCTGCCGGCTCCCACCAGAGAAAAGCTAAGACTAAAACGATACAAACCAGACATCAAACCCGCATCTATGATCGCCAATGCCTGCTGGAGCTACGGTCACAACATGTTTTAAATACAGACATTGTAGACCGGTAAAAAAGTTGCGGAGTGCTATGGACGGATGTAAACAAAACAACAGCAGGATTACTTAACAGGCCAGAGGAAGAGACGTGTGAGATGGAGAAAGTGTCATGATCCTGGAACTGGTGGCTGGCCTGATTGCTCATTCCACTCACCTGTTTAACTCTGCTCGGTTCCTCATTACTGCTTATCTGATCCACCTGTTTTCAGCTCCTATATATGCTGTGTGTTTTCCAGTAACCAGTGTCAGAATACTCAATCTGTTTTTGTGTGAGTAACTCTAGCGTCCTGTTTGTTTTTCTGATTACCTGATTGTGACCTGTTTCTGTCAAGTGGATCCTGAGTTTTGCTTTGCCCTTGTCTGCTCTTTAATTTGCTCTGACTGGACTGATTCCTGGATTCGGGTGGCTCACCAAACTTGGGCTGTTTTTCTGACATCGGCTTGGATTCCCCTTCTGTATCTCATCGGCTCTCGGATCTTCTGGTCTGTGAACTTGGTTCTGTTACGACTTCGGCTTTGGATATTCCCTTCAGGACTCTGCTGCCCCTCGGCCTCTGCTGACTTCAGCTCCACTCAGAAACAGGTCAATGACTATTTTCTCTTAATTGTTATCAGCCCTTATTAGTCACCCGCCTGAGTTTCTGTTCCCACTTAGGATCCGGTTTATCTGTCCCAGCTGACGAGCAGCCATACTAAGATTGTTCAATAAAGGCTAGTTTTGAACTATCCAGATCTGTCTGTTTTTGAATATTGGGTCCAAGGTTTTGAGCTCATTACAGAAAGCAAGGCTGCAGAGCCAGGCTAACGGCAAAACTATGGAGAAATCCCCACAGACGTCCGCTACCATTGATCCTGCTCTCCAACGTCTGCTCGTTGGGTAACAAAATGGATAAGCTCCGACTCTAACTCTCTTCAACAAAAGATATATGTAACTGCTGTGCCATGGTTCTGATGGAGTCTTGGCTGCTTCCAGCAATACCGGTTAATACTATTAGCCTGGAGGGGCTAACTCTATACCACGCCGATAGAAACAAACATCAACATCAAAAATCAGCATCACCACCCGGCCCAACCTACGACCCTGGTTGAATGGAAAGGTTAGGAAATCATGAAAAGCACTGAACTCAGCTTTCAGGTCTGGTGATAAAGAGGCACTGAGAACAGTGTGTGCCAACTTAAATCGTGCCATCAGATCAGCGAAGCAGAACCACAGCCAGAAGATCCAGGATCTTTTCCACAATGACAACAACACCAGGAGGATGTGGAAAGGCATTCAGATGATCACGGACTACAACACACACTCCCTCTAGATGCAGCAAACACTGGCTTCCTAAACTAAAGAACTTCTTTGGAAGGGTTAAGGCACTAAACCTTTTCCTGGTGTGGAAAAGTGAAAGCTTGTCCACACCAGAGGGAGGAGGCACTAAACTTGGACGTAGCTGAAGTGAGGAAAACTCTGAGGAGAGTCAACCGAAGGAAGGCTCCAGGACCTGATAACATACCTGGGCGGGTGCACAAGGTATGTGCATATCAGCTAGCGGCTGTCCACACAGGCCTTTTTAACACCTCACTGGACCAATCCATAGTGCCATGTATACTGTCATGAGTGGAGTCAGAGCGACAGGCTAGTAGTCATTGAGTGAGGTCACCTGAGGCTTCTTTGGGACCGGAATGATGGTGGCCGACTTAAAGCACGCTGGCACTGATTTGCTGGATTTGCTCCGCATATCCATCTGGAAACCTTCCGTTGAAGTAATCTTGATGTTTGTGATGTTGGTGATAGACGGGCCAAATAAACCAATCAGATCAACGAAGCATATAACTTACTAACAGAGCGACGACGAAAACACAACCACTAGCCAGGCTACTCTTGCTGCTGCAGGAAAAGGCTTGTTAACTCAGCAAATAAGCAACATGTCGGCAAAGGATATTTGCCATTTGCTTCTTTCAGTGAAGAAATACTCTGTAATCCCAACAAAACTTGCTCGATAGAAACGCTAACGGCAGTTTCATCGGCTGAAGCTGCCATGTTTTTTAGACTGAACTGTCGCGCTTCTCGTTGCGTCACACCTCAACCCGCCTCAAAGCCAACGCTGATTGGACGTTCGTTTGGTGAACTGCTCCAAATTTTCTTTAACGGAAAGTAGCCAGACTGATCTGTGAGTAAAACCTTGAAAGCTCGCAAGATCAGCATGGTCTCACGAGGCTAAAACTTTACATGCACAAGTGCACTCTCACAGACAACTACAGGTGCTTGGTTCCAGGTACTTAGAGATAAACTTCCATACAGAAAGCCCATATTCTTATCTTCAGCTACCACAGTATATATGTCAGATTAAAAAGTACTGCTTATACTCCAGTGACTGTATCAAGGTGTTATTTTATTGTATCTCTTATACTATATCCGTTGGTTGTGCTGTTCTTTTTACATCTCTTTGCAGGTGATTAAGCAGGTTGAAGATGTTTTATTGTTATCTCCCTTATATCTCCCTTTTTATCTCCTCTTTCTTTCATCTTTTCACCTTTTCTATTTCTTTGCTGTTCTACTTACATTGCAGTGTCCATAAAATCTGTAATACTCCCTGCATGAATTATAATAAAGCTATTTAAAAGCATAAATCAAGCGGAACACTATGGCAATAACCCTACTGCTCTACTTGTGAAAGCAAAATCTGTTGGGCTCTTTTTGGCAACAAGACACTTATTCATATTGCAACATCGCCAGACGGGACACTGTTAAAAGAAAAAAGAAAATAATAATAGTTATTGATGACACTAATATTTATGATTATTCTTTCAGAAAATTCCTTGATTTATTCAAGAGGAGATTTTGTCTAGATGTTGGGTAGGAAAAAGTAGCCAAAAAATTGTGAACTTTAAAACAGGGTATAAAGTAAATTATGAAATAAAAAATATTCCTTCATTTCAAAGGTAATATTTGATGTGCAGAGTTAATGAACATATGCAGAGATAAAAACTGGGGCTTATTTAACTTTTCCTCATGTTTTGGACATTTAGTTAAATGCACCTTAAATGTTGACTATTCACCATTATTCAAGTAGCCAATCGAGATATTAAACTAAGTTATTATGATCCACCCTGTTCCATTTGTAACAGCTGTTAAAAAAAAAAAAAAACTGTCAAAATTACAACACATGCTCCACGCTTTTACCTTCACACATGACCGCTCTTTGTCAAAAACACATCTTTATTATTCCCCATAAACAAACTACACAGAGCATACAATCCAAACATAGATAGGTCTATTCAATCATTGACTGTAAAAGTCTAGCTGGCTGGCTAACACAACATGTGATAAAATATACTATTTGATGAGTCCTCATGAAGTTCCACTGCCTTACATAAGAATAGTTTATGGTTATTTCAAAGTTACTATAATTCTTTTTTTAATTATTATTATTTTTTTTGCTTTGCCTGTTATTTTCTTTACCCCCCCACCCCCATTTTCTTTATGTGTATAACTTAAGAAATATAATCTCTACTAAAACAAGCAAAAAATTTGCTGATGGATTATATATTGAACTCTACCTTTCCATCAAATACATTGTTATACATTGTTATTTAAAGACCGAATATCAATCAATAATGATTCAAATGAGTCCATATTTTTATTAGAGAAAATATGAAGAGTACAGCTATTTCCTCAGGCAGTCTGAGATATCACTTTTAACATAGCTGTCAGCAGGCACAGCCTCTTTTATCTCGTGTAAAAATGAATCCACCCTTCAACAAGTGTTATTAAAACACCATACAGTAGAGTCACTGATACTTTATCTGTGGACATCAGCTTCCTTTTCGTCGTCGCTGCCAGTTTATAGTGAAAGCAGGGTGAAATAAAATAAGTCAGTGGTTCGATGGTACTCTTATTACTGCAATGCACATGTATAGTGTGTGTATATATATATATATATATATATATATATATATATATATATATATATATATATATATAT